>NW_028154551.1:0-109176 GCF_965231275.1 Zosterops lateralis
CCGTGGTAGCTCCAGCTGCTTTGGAACACATTCTGCCACACTTGCTCTTTCTGCATGGCTCTAGCAGCCAGAAAGCGCTGTAAAGCGCTCTTTTCTCGAGAAAAGCAACACTCTGGGAAACCTCTGTAACTTTGCTTGCAGCAGCACCTTGGTGTGTTTTCTGTGTTCTCCAAGTGAAAATAAGCCTGTCCGGAGCCCGTGGTAGCTCCAGCTGCTTTGGAACACATTCTGCCACACTTGCTCTTTCTGCATGTCTCTAGCAGCCAGAAAGCGCTGTAAAGCGCTCTTTTCTCGAGAAAAGCAACACTCTGGGAAACCTCTGTAACTTTGCTTGCAGCAGCACCTTGGTGTGTTTTCTGTGTTCTCCAAGTGAAAATAAGCCTGTCCGGAGCCCGTGGTAGCTCCAGCTGCTTTGGAACACATTCTGCCACACTTGCTCTTTCTGCATGTCTCTAGCAGCCAGAAAGCGCTGTAAAGCGCTCTTTTCTCGAGAAAAGCAACACTCTGGGAAACCTCTGTAACTTTGCTTGCAGCAGCACCTTGGTGTGTTTTCTGTGTTCTCCAAGTGAAAATAAGCCTGTGCGGAGCCCGTGGTAGCTCCAGCTGCTTTGGAACACATTCTGCCACACTTGCTCTTTCTGCATGTCTCTAGCAGCCAGAAAGCGCTGTAAAGCGCTCTTTTCTCGAGAAAAGCAACACTCTGGGAAACCTCTGTAACTTTGCTTGCAGCAGCACCTTGGTGTGTTTTCTGTGTTCTCCAAGTGAAAATAAGCCTGTCCGGAGCCCGTGGTAGCTCCAGCTGCTTTGGAACACATTCTGCCACACTTGCTCTTTCTGCATGTCTCTAGCAGCCAGAAAGCGCTGTAAAGCGCTCTTTTCTCGAGAAAAGCAACACTCTGGGAAACCTCTGTAACTTTGCTTGCAGCAGCACCTTGGTGTGTTTTCTGTGTTCTCCAAGTGAAAATAAGCCTGTCCGGAGCCCGTGGTAGCTCCAGCTGCTTTGGAACACATTCTGCCACACTTGCTCTTTCTGCATGTCTCTAGCAGCCAGAAAGCGCTGTAAAGCGCTCTTTTCTCGAGAAAAGCAACACTCTGGGAAACCTCTGTAACTTTGCTTGCAGCAGCACCTTGGTGTGTTTTCTGTGTTCTCCAAGTGAAAATAAGCCTGTCCGGAGCCCGTGGTAGCTCCAGCTGCTTTGGAACACATTCTGCCACACTTGCTCTTTCTGCATGTCTCTAGCAGCCAGAAAGCGCTGTAAAGCGCTCTTTTCTCGAGAAAAGCAACACTCTGGGAAACCTCTGTAACTTTGCTTGCAGCAGCACCTTGGTGTGTTTTCTGTGTTCTCCAAGTGAAAATAAGCCTGTCGGGAGCCCGTGGTAGCTCCAGCTGCTTTGGAACACATTCTGCCACACTTGCTCTTTCTGCATGTCTCTAGCAGCCAGAAAGCGCTGTAAAGCGCTCTTTTCTCGAGAAAAGCAACACTCTGGGAAACCTCTGTAACTTTGCTTGCAGCAGCACCTTGGTGTGTTTTCTGTGTTCTCCAAGTGAAAATAAGCCTGTCCGGAGCCCGTGGTAGCTCCAGCTGCTTTGGAACACATTCTGCCACACTTGCTCTTTCTGCATGTCTCTAGCAGCCAGAAAGCGCTGTAAAGCGCTCTTTTCTCGAGAAAAGCAACACTCTGGGAAACCTCTGTAACTTTGCTTGCAGCAGCACCTTGGTGTGTTTTCTGTGTTCTCCAAGTGAAAATAAGCCTGTCCGGAGCCCGTGGTAGCTCCAGCTGCTTTGGAACACATTCTGCCACACTTGCTCTTTCTGCATGTCTCTAGCAGCCAGAAAGCGCTGTAAAGCGCTCTTTTCTCGAGAAAAGCAACACTCTGGGAAACCTCTGTAACTTTGCTTGCAGCAGCACCTTGGTGTGTTTTCTGTGTTCTCCAAGTGAAAATAAGCCTGTCCGGAGCCCGTGGTAGCTCCAGCTGCTTTGGAACACATTCTGCCACACTTGCTCTTTCTGCATGTCTCTAGCAGCCAGAAAGCGCTGTAAAGCGCTCTTTTCTCGAGAAAAGCAACACTCTGGGAAACCTCTGTAACTTTGCTTGCAGCAGCACCTTGGTGTGTTTTCTGTGTTCTCCAAGTGAAAATAAGCCTGTCCGGAGCCCGTGGTAGCTCCAGCTGCTTTGGAACACATTCTGCCACACTTGCTCTTTCTGCATGTCTCTAGCAGCCAGAAAGCGCTGTAAAGCGCTCTTTTCTCGAGAAAAGCAACACTCTGGGAAACCTCTGTAACTTTGCTTGCAGCAGCACCTTGGTGTGTTTTCTGTGTTCTCCAAGTGAAAATAAGCCTGTCCGGAGCCCGTGGTAGCTCCAGCTGCTTTGGAACACATTCTGCCACACTTGCTCTTTCTGCATGTCTCTAGCAGCCAGAAAGCGCTGTAAAGCGCTCTTTTCTCGAGAAAAGCAACACTCTGGGAAACCTCTGTAACTTTGCTTGCAGCAGCACCTTGGTGTGTTTTCTGTGTTCTCCAAGTGAAAATAAGCCTGTCCGGAGCCCGTGGTAGCTCCAGCTGCTTTGGAACACATTCTGCCACACTTGCTCTTTCTGCATGTCTCTAGCAGCCAGAAAGCGCTGTAAAGCGCTCTTTTCTCGAGAAAAGCAACACTCTGGGAAACCTCTGTAACTTTGCTTGCAGCAGCACCTTGGTGTGTTTTCTGTGTTCTCCAAGTGAAAATAAGCCTGTCCGGAGCCCGTGGTAGCTCCAGCTGCTTTGGAACACATTCTGCCACACTTGCTCTTTCTGCATGTCTCTAGCAGCCAGAAAGCGCTGTAAAGCGCTCTTTTCTCGAGAAAAGCAACACTCTGGGAAACCTCTGTAACTTTGCTTGCAGCAGCACCTTGGTGTGTTTTCTGTGTTCTCCAAGTGAAAATAAGCCTGTCCGGAGCCCGTGGTAGCTCCAGCTGCTTTGGAACACATTCTGCCACACTTGCTCTTTCTGCATGTCTCTAGCAGCCAGAAAGCGCTGTAAAGCGCTCTTTTCTCGAGAAAAGCAACACTCTGGGAAACCTCTGTAACTTTGCTTGCAGCAGCACCTTGGTGTGTTTTCTGTGTTCTCCAAGTGAAAATAAGCCTGTCCGGAGCCCGTGGTAGCTCCAGCTGCTTTGGAACACATTCTGCCACACTTGCTCTTTCTGCATGTCTCTAGCAGCCAGAAAGCGCTGTAAAGCGCTCTTTTCTCGAGAAAAGCAACACTCTGGGAAACCTCTGTAACTTTGCTTGCAGCAGCACCTTGGTGTGTTTTCTGTGTTCTCCAAGTGAAAATAAGCCTGTCGGGAGCCCGTGGTAGCTCCAGCTGCTTTGGAACACATTCTGCCACACTTGCTCTTTCTGCATGTCTCTAGCAGCCAGAAAGCGCTGTAAAGCGCTCTTTTCTCGAGAAAAGCAACACTCTGGGAAACCTCTGTAACTTTGCTTGCAGCAGCACCTTGGTGTGTTTTCTGTGTTCTCCAAGTGAAAATAAGCCTGTCCGGAGCCCGTGGTAGCTCCAGCTGCTTTGGAACACATTCTGCCACACTTGCTCTTTCTGCATGTCTCTAGCAGCCAGAAAGCGCTGTAAAGCGCTCTTTTCTCGAGAAAAGCAACACTCTGGGAAACCTCTGTAACTTTGCTTGCAGCAGCACCTTGGTGTGTTTTCTGTGTTCTCCAAGTGAAAATAAGCCTGTCCGGGAGCCCGTGGTAGCTCCAGCTGCTTTGGAACACATTCTGCCACACTTGCTCTTTCTGCATGTCTCTAGCAGCCAGAAAGCGCTGTAAAGCGCTCTTTTCTCGAGAAAAGCAACACTCTGGGAAACCTCTGTAACTTTGCTTGCAGCAGCACCTTGGTGTGTTTTCTGTGTTCTCCAAGTGAAAATAAGCCTGTGGGGAGCCCGTGGTAGCTCCAGCTGCTTTGGAACACATTCTGCCACACTTGCTCTTTCTGCATGTCTCTAGCAGCCAGAAAGCGCTGTAAAGCGCTCTTTTCTCGAGAAAAGCAACACTCTGGGAAACCTCTGTAACTTTGCTTGCAGCAGCACCTTGGTGTGTTTTCTGTGTTCTCCAAGTGAAAATAAGCCTGTCCGGAGCCCGTGGTAGCTCCAGCTGCTTTGGAACACATTCTGCCACACTTGCTCTTTCTGCATGTCTCTAGCAGCCAGAAAGCGCTGTAAAGCGCTCTTTTCTCGAGAAAAGCAACACTCTGGGAAACCTCTGTAACTTTGCTTGCAGCAGCACCTTGGTGTGTTTTCTGTGTTCTCCAAGTGAAAATAAGCCTGTCCGGAGCCCGTGGTAGCTCCAGCTGCTTTGGAACACATTCTGCCACACTTGCTCTTTCTGCATGTCTCTAGCAGCCAGAAAGCGCTGTAAAGCGCTCTTTTCTCGAGAAAAGCAACACTCTGGGAAACCTCTGTAACTTTGCTTGCAGCAGCACCTTGGTGTGTTTTCTGTGTTCTCCAAGTGAAAATAAGCCTGTCGGGAGCCCGTGGTAGCTCCAGCTGCTTTGGAACACATTCTGCCACACTTGCTCTTTCTGCATGTCTCTAGCAGCCAGAAAGCGCTGTAAAGCGCTCTTTTCTCGAGAAAAGCAACACTCTGGGAAACCTCTGTAACTTTGCTTGCAGCAGCACCTTGGTGTGTTTTCTGTGTTCTCCAAGTGAAAATAAGCCTGTCCGGAGCCCGTGGTAGCTCCAGCTGCTTTGGAACACATTCTGCCACACTTGCTCTTTCTGCATGTCTCTAGCAGCCAGAAAGCGCTGTAAAGCGCTCTTTTCTCGAGAAAAGCAACACTCTGGGAAACCTCTGTAACTTTGCTTGCAGCAGCACCTTGGTGTGTTTTCTGTGTTCTCCAAGTGAAAATAAGCCTGTCCGGAGCCCGTGGTAGCTCCAGCTGCTTTGGAACACATTCTGCCACACTTGCTCTTTCTGCATGTCTCTAGCAGCCAGAAAGCGCTGTAAAGCGCTCTTTTCTCGAGAAAAGCAACACTCTGGGAAACCTCTGTAACTTTGCTTGCAGCAGCACCTTGGTGTGTTTTCTGTGTTCTCCAAGTGAAAATAAGCCTGTCCGGAGCCCGTGGTAGCTCCAGCTGCTTTGGAACACATTCTGCCACACTTGCTCTTTCTGCATGTCTCTAGCAGCCAGAAAGCGCTGTAAAGCGCTCTTTTCTCGAGAAAAGCAACACTCTGGGAAACCTCTGTAACTTTGCTTGCAGCAGCACCTTGGTGTGTTTTCTGTGTTCTCCAAGTGAAAATAAGCCTGTCCGGAGCCCGTGGTAGCTCCAGCTGCTTTGGAACACATTCTGCCACACTTGCTCTTTCTGCATGTCTCTAGCAGCCAGAAAGCGCTGTAAAGCGCTCTTTTCTCGAGAAAAGCAACACTCTGGGAAACCTCTGTAACTTTGCTTGCAGCAGCACCTTGGTGTGTTTTCTGTGTTCTCCAAGTGAAAATAAGCCTGTCCGGAGCCCGTGGTAGCTCCAGCTGCTTTGGAACACATTCTGCCACACTTGCTCTTTCTGCATGTCTCTAGCAGCCAGAAAGCGCTGTAAAGCGCTCTTTTCTCGAGAAAAGCAACACTCTGGGAAACCTCTGTAACTTTGCTTGCAGCAGCACCTTGGTGTGTTTTCTGTGTTCTCCAAGTGAAAATAAGCCTGTCCGGAGCCCGTGGTAGCTCCAGCTGCTTTGGAACACATTCTGCCACACTTGCTCTTTCTGCATGTCTCTAGCAGCCAGAAAGCGCTGTAAAGCGCTCTTTTCTCGAGAAAAGCAACACTCTGGGAAACCTCTGTAACTTTGCTTGCAGCAGCACCTTGGTGTGTTTTCTGTGTTCTCCAAGTGAAAATAAGCCTGTCCGGAGCCCGTGGTAGCTCCAGCTGCTTTGGAACACATTCTGCCACACTTGCTCTTTCTGCATGTCTCTAGCAGCCAGAAAGCGCTGTAAAGCGCTCTTTTCTCGAGAAAAGCAACACTCTGGGAAACCTCTGTAACTTTGCTTGCAGCAGCACCTTGGTGTGTTTTCTGTGTTCTCCAAGTGAAAATAAGCCTGTCCGGAGCCCGTGGTAGCTCCAGCTGCTTTGGAACACATTCTGCCACACTTGCTCTTTCTGCATGTCTCTAGCAGCCAGAAAGCGCTGTAAAGCGCTCTTTTCTCGAGAAAAGCAACACTCTGGGAAACCTCTGTAACTTTGCTTGCAGCAGCACCTTGGTGTGTTTTCTGTGTTCTCCAAGTGAAAATAAGCCTGTCCGGAGCCCGTGGTAGCTCCAGCTGCTTTGGAACACATTCTGCCACACTTGCTCTTTCTGCATGTCTCTAGCAGCCAGAAAGCGCTGTAAAGCGCTCTTTTCTCGAGAAAAGCAACACTCTGGGAAACCTCTGTAACTTTGCTTGCAGCAGCACCTTGGTGTGTTTTCTGTGTTCTCCAAGTGAAAATAAGCCTGTCGGAGCCCGTGGTAGCTCCAGCTGCTTTGGAACACATTCTGCCACACTTGCTCTTTCTGCATGTCTCTAGCAGCCAGAAAGCGCTGTAAAGCGCTCTTTTCTCGAGAAAAGCAACACTCTGGGAAACCTCTGTAACTTTGCTTGCAGCAGCACCTTGGTGTGTTTTCTGTGTTCTCCAAGTGAAAAGAAGCCTGTCCGGAGCCCGTGGTAGCTCCAGCTGCTTTGGAACACATTCTGCCACACTTGCTCTTTCTGCATGTCTCTAGCAGCCAGAAAGCGCTGTAAAGCGCTCTTTTCTCGAGAAAAGCAACACTCTGGGAAACCTCTGTAACTTTGCTTGCAGCAGCACCTTGGTGTGTTTTCTGTGTTCTCCAAGTGAAAATAAGCCTGTCCGGAGCCCGTGGTAGCTCCAGCTGCTTTGGAACACATTCTGCCACACTTGCTCTTTCTGCATGTCTCTAGCAGCCAGAAAGCGCTGTAAAGCGCTCTTTTCTCGAGAAAAGCAACACTCTGGGAAACCTCTGTAACTTTGCTTGCAGCAGCACCTTGGTGTGTTTTCTGTGTTCTCCAAGTGAAAAGAAGCCTGTCCGGAGCCCGTGGTAGCTCCAGCTGCTTTGGAACACATTCTGCCACACTTGCTCTTTCTGCATGTCTCTAGCAGCCAGAAAGCGCTGTAAAGCGCTCTTTTCTCGAGAAAAGCAACACTCTGGGAAACCTCTGTAACTTTGCTTGCAGCAGCACCTTGGTGTGTTTTCTGTGTTCTCCAAGTGAAAATAAGCCTGTCCGGAGCCCGTGGTAGCTCCAGCTGCTTTGGAACACATTCTGCCACACTTGCTCTTTCTGCATGTCTCTAGCAGCCAGAAAGCGCTGTAAAGCGCTCTTTTCTCGAGAAAAGCAACACTCTGGGAAACCTCTGTAACTTTGCTTGCAGCAGCACCTTGGTGTGTTTTCTGTGTTCTCCAAGTGAAAAGAAGCCTGTCCGGAGCCCGTGGTAGCTCCAGCTGCTTTGGAACACATTCTGCCACACTTGCTCTTTCTGCATGTCTCTAGCAGCCAGAAAGCGCTGTAAAGCGCTCTTTTCTCGAGAAAAGCAACACTCTGGGAAACCTCTGTAACTTTGCTTGCAGCAGCACCTTGGTGTGTTTTCTGTGTTCTCCAAGTGAAAATAAGCCTGTCCGGAGCCCGTGGTAGCTCCAGCTGCTTTGGAACACATTCTGCCACACTTGCTCTTTCTGCATGTCTCTAGCAGCCAGAAAGCGCTGTAAAGCGCTCTTTTCTCGAGAAAAGCAACACTCTGGGAAACCTCTGTAACTTTGCTTGCAGCAGCACCTTGGTGTGTTTTCTGTGTTCTCCAAGTGAAAATAAGCCTGTCCGGAGCCCGTGGTAGCTCCAGCTGCTTTTGGAACACATTCTGCCACACTTGCTCTTTCTGCATGTCTCTAGCAGCCAGAAAGCGCTGTAAAGCGCTCTTTTCTCGAGAAAAGCAACACTCTGGGAAACCTCTGTAACTTTGCTTGCAGCAGCACCTTGGTGTGTTTTCTGTGTTCTCCAAGTGAAAAGAAGCCTGTCCGGAGCCCGTGGTAGCTCCAGCTGCTTTGGAACACATTCTGCCACACTTGCTCTTTCTGCATGTCTCTAGCAGCCAGAAAGCACTGTAAAGCGCTCTTTTCTCGAGAAAAGCAACACTCTGGGAAACCTCTGTAACTTTGCTTGCAGCAGCACCTTGGTGTGTTTTCTGTGTTCTCCAAGTGAAAATAAGCCTGTCCGGAGCCCGTGGTAGCTCCAGCTGCTTTGGAACACATTCTGCCACACTTGCTCTTTCTGCATGTCTCTAGCAGCCAGAAAGCGCTGTAAAGCGCTCTTTTCTCGAGAAAAGCAACACTCTGGGAAACCTCTGTAACTTTGCTTGCAGCAGCACCTTGGTGTGTTTTCTGTGTTCTCCAAGTGAAAATAAGCCTGTCCGGAGCCCGTGGTAGCTCCAGCTGCTTTGGAACACATTCTGCCACACTTGCTCTTTCTGCATGTCTCTAGCAGCCAGAAAGCGCTGTAAAGCGCTCTTTTCTCGAGAAAAGCAACACTCTGGGAAACCTCTGTAACTTTGCTTGCAGCAGCACCTTGGTGTGTTTTCTGTGTTCTCCAAGTGAAAATAAGCCTGTCCGGAGCCCGTGGTAGCTCCAGCTGCTTTGGAACACATTCTGCCACACTTGCTCTTTCTGCATGTCTCTAGCAGCCAGAAAGCGCTGTAAAGCGCTCTTTTCTCGAGAAAAGCAACACTCTGGGAAACCTCTGTAACTTTGCTTGCAGCAGCACCTTGGTGTGTTTTCTGTGTTCTCCAAGTGAAAATAAGCCTGTCCGGAGCCCGTGGTAGCTCCAGCTGCTTTGGAACACATTCTGCCACACTTGCTCTTTCTGCATGTCTCTAGCAGCCAGAAAGCGCTGTAAAGCGCTCTTTTCTCGAGAAAAGCAACACTCTGGGAAACCTCTGTAACTTTGCTTGCAGCAGCACCTTGGTGTGTTTTCTGTGTTCTCCAAGTGAAAATAAGCCTGTCCGGAGCCCGTGGTAGCTCCAGCTGCTTTGGAACACATTCTGCCACACTTGCTCTTTCTGCATGTCTCTAGCAGCCAGAAAGCGCTGTAAAGCGCTCTTTTCTCGAGAAAAGCAACACTCTGGGAAACCTCTGTAACTTTGCTTGCAGCAGCACCTTGGTGTGTTTTCTGTGTTCTCCAAGTGAAAATAAGCCTGTCCGGAGCCCGTGGTAGCTCCAGCTGCTTTGGAACACATTCTGCCACACTTGCTCTTTCTGCATGTCTCTAGCAGCCAGAAAGCGCTGTAAAGCGCTCTTTTCTCGAGAAAAGCAACACTCTGGGAAACCTCTGTAACTTTGCTTGCAGCAGCACCTTGGTGTGTTTTCTGTGTTCTCCAAGTGAAAATAAGCCTGTCCGGAGCCCGTGGTAGCTCCAGCTGCTTTGGAACACATTCTGCCACACTTGCTCTTTCTGCATGTCTCTAGCAGCCAGAAAGCGCTGTAAAGCGCTCTTTTCTCGAGAAAAGCAACACTCTGGGAAACCTCTGTAACTTTGCTTGCAGCAGCACCTTGGTGTGTTTTCTGTGTTCTCCAAGTGAAAATAAGCCTGTCCGGAGCCCGTGGTAGCTCCAGCTGCTTTGGAACACATTCTGCCACACTTGCTCTTTCTGCATGTCTCTAGCAGCCAGAAAGCGCTGTAAAGCGCTCTTTTCTCGAGAAAAGCAACACTCTGGGAAACCTCTGTAACTTTGCTTGCAGCAGCACCTTGGTGTGTTTTCTGTGTTCTCCAAGTGAAAATAAGCCTGTCCGGAGCCCGTGGTAGCTCCAGCTGCTTTGGAACACATTCTGCCACACTTGCTCTTTCTGCATGTCTCTAGCAGCCAGAAAGCGCTGTAAAGCGCTCTTTTCTCGAGAAAAGCAACACTCTGGGAAACCTCTGTAACTTTGCTTGCAGCAGCACCTTGGTGTGTTTTCTGTGTTCTCCAAGTGAAAATAAGCCTGTCCGGAGCCCGTGGTAGCTCCAGCTGCTTTGGAACACATTCTGCCACACTTGCTCTTTCTGCATGTCTCTAGCAGCCAGAAAGCGCTGTAAAGCGCTCTTTTCTCGAGAAAAGCAACACTCTGGGAAACCTCTGTAACTTTGCTTGCAGCAGCACCTTGGTGTGTTTTCTGTGTTCTCCAAGTGAAAATAAGCCTGTCCGGAGCCCGTGGTAGCTCCAGCTGCTTTGGAACACATTCTGCCACACTTGCTCTTTCTGCATGTCTCTAGCAGCCAGAAAGCGCTGTAAAGCGCTCTTTTCTCGAGAAAAGCAACACTCTGGGAAACCTCTGTAACTTTGCTTGCAGCAGCACCTTGGTGTGTTTTCTGTGTTCTCCAAGTGAAAATAAGCCTGTCCGGAGCCCGTGGTAGCTCCAGCTGCTTTGGAACACATTCTGCCACACTTGCTCTTTCTGCATGTCTCTAGCAGCCAGAAAGCGCTGTAAAGCGCTCTTTTCTCGAGAAAAGCAACACTCTGGGAAACCTCTGTAACTTTGCTTGCAGCAGCACCTTGGTGTGTTTTCTGTGTTCTCCAAGTGAAAATAAGCCTGTCCGGAGCCCGTGGTAGCTCCAGCTGCTTTGGAACACATTCTGCCACACTTGCTCTTTCTGCATGTCTCTAGCAGCCAGAAAGCGCTGTAAAGCGCTCTTTTCTCGAGAAAAGCAACACTCTGGGAAACCTCTGTAACTTTGCTTGCAGCAGCACCTTGGTGTGTTTTCTGTGTTCTCCAAGTGAAAATAAGCCTGTCCGGAGCCCGTGGTAGCTCCAGCTGCTTTGGAACACATTCTGCCACACTTGCTCTTTCTGCATGTCTCTAGCAGCCAGAAAGCGCTGTAAAGCGCTCTTTTCTCGAGAAAAGCAACACTCTGGGAAACCTCTGTAACTTTGCTTGCAGCAGCACCTTGGTGTGTTTTCTGTGTTCTCCAAGTGAAAATAAGCCTGTCCGGAGCCCGTGGTAGCTCCAGCTGCTTTGGAACACATTCTGCCACACTTGCTCTTTCTGCATGTCTCTAGCAGCCAGAAAGCGCTGTAAAGCGCTCTTTTCTCGAGAAAAGCAACACTCTGGGAAACCTCTGTAACTTTGCTTGCAGCAGCACCTTGGTGTGTTTTCTGTGTTCTCCAAGTGAAAATAAGCCTGTCCGGAGCCCGTGGTAGCTCCAGCTGCTTTGGAACACATTCTGCCACACTTGCTCTTTCTGCATGTCTCTAGCAGCCAGAAAGCGCTGTAAAGCGCTCTTTTCTCGAGAAAAGCAACACTCTGGGAAACCTCTGTAACTTTGCTTGCAGCAGCACCTTGGTGTGTTTTCTGTGTTCTCCAAGTGAAAATAAGCCTGTCCGGAGCCCGTGGTAGCTCCAGCTGCTTTGGAACACATTCTGCCACACTTGCTCTTTCTGCATGTCTCTAGCAGCCAGAAAGCGCTGTAAAGCGCTCTTTTCTCGAGAAAAGCAACACTCTGGGAAACCTCTGTAACTTTGCTTGCAGCAGCACCTTGGTGTGTTTTCTGTGTTCTCCAAGTGAAAATAAGCCTGTCCGGAGCCCGTGGTAGCTCCAGCTGCTTTGGAACACATTCTGCCACACTTGCTCTTTCTGCATGTCTCTAGCAGCCAGAAAGCGCTGTAAAGCGCTCTTTTCTCGAGAAAAGCAACACTCTGGGAAACCTCTGTAACTTTGCTTGCAGCAGCACCTTGGTGTGTTTTCTGTGTTCTCCAAGTGAAAATAAGCCTGTCCGGAGCCCGTGGTAGCTCCAGCTGCTTTGGAACACATTCTGCCACACTTGCTCTTTCTGCATGTCTCTAGCAGCCAGAAAGCGCTGTAAAGCGCTCTTTTCTCGAGAAAAGCAACACTCTGGGAAACCTCTGTAACTTTGCTTGCAGCAGCACCTTGGTGTGTTTTCTGTGTTCTCCAAGTGAAAATAAGCCTGTCCGGAGCCCGTGGTAGCTCCAGCTGCTTTGGAACACATTCTGCCACACTTGCTCTTTCTGCATGTCTCTAGCAGCCAGAAAGCGCTGTAAAGCGCTCTTTTCTCGAGAAAAGCAACACTCTGGGAAACCTCTGTAACTTTGCTTGCAGCAGCACCTTGGTGTGTTTTCTGTGTTCTCCAAGTGAAAATAAGCCTGTCCGGAGCCCGTGGTAGCTCCAGCTGCTTTGGAACACATTCTGCCACACTTGCTCTTTCTGCATGTCTCTAGCAGCCAGAAAGCGCTGTAAAGCGCTCTTTTCTCGAGAAAAGCAACACTCTGGGAAACCTCTGTAACTTTGCTTGCAGCAGCACCTTGGTGTGTTTTCTGTGTTCTCCAAGTGAAAATAAGCCTGTCCGGAGCCCGTGGTAGCTCCAGCTGCTTTGGAACACATTCTGCCACACTTGCTCTTTCTGCATGTCTCTAGCAGCCAGAAAGCGCTGTAAAGCGCTCTTTTCTCGAGAAAAGCAACACTCTGGGAAACCTCTGTAACTTTGCTTGCAGCAGCACCTTGGTGTGTTTTCTGTGTTCTCCAAGTGAAAATAAGCCTGTCCGGAGCCCGTGGTAGCTCCAGCTGCTTTGGAACACATTCTGCCACACTTGCTCTTTCTGCATGTCTCTAGCAGCCAGAAAGCGCTGTAAAGCGCTCTTTTCTCGAGAAAAGCAACACTCTGGGAAACCTCTGTAACTTTGCTTGCAGCAGCACCTTGGTGTGTTTTCTGTGTTCTCCAAGTGAAAATAAGCCTGTCCGGAGCCCGTGGTAGCTCCAGCTGCTTTGGAACACATTCTGCCACACTTGCTCTTTCTGCATGTCTCTAGCAGCCAGAAAGCGCTGTAAAGCGCTCTTTTCTCGAGAAAAGCAACACTCTGGGAAACCTCTGTAACTTTGCTTGCAGCAGCACCTTGGTGTGTTTTCTGTGTTCTCCAAGTGAAAATAAGCCTGTCCGGAGCCCGTGGTAGCTCCAGCTGCTTTGGAACACATTCTGCCACACTTGCTCTTTCTGCATGTCTCTAGCAGCCAGAAAGCGCTGTAAAGCGCTCTTTTCTCGAGAAAAGCAACACTCTGGGAAACCTCTGTAACTTTGCTTGCAGCAGCACCTTGGTGTGTTTTCTGTGTTCTCCAAGTGAAAATAAGCCTGTCGGGAGCCCGAGGTAGCTCCAGCTGCTTTGGAACACATTCTGCCACACTTGCTCTTTCTGCATGTCTCTAGCAGCCAGAAAGCGCTGTAAAGCGCTCTTTTCTCGAGAAAAGCAACACTCTGGGAAACCTCTGTAACTTTGCTTGCAGCAGCACCTTGGTGTGTTTTCTGTGTTCTCCAAGTGAAAATAAGCCTGTCCGGAGCCCGTGGTAGCTCCAGCTGCTTTGGAACACATTCTGCCACACTTGCTCTTTCTGCATGTCTCTAGCAGCCAGAAAGCGCTGTAAAGCGCTCTTTTCTCGAGAAAAGCAACACTCTGGGAAACCTCTGTAACTTTGCTTGCAGCAGCACCTTGGTGTGTTTTCTGTGTTCTCCAAGTGAAAATAAGCCTGTCCGGAGCCCGTGGTAGCTCCAGCTGCTTTGGAACACATTCTGCCACACTTGCTCTTTCTGCATGTCTCTAGCAGCCAGAAAGCGCTGTAAAGCGCTCTTTTCTCGAGAAAAGCAACACTCTGGGAAACCTCTGTAACTTTGCTTGCAGCAGCACCTTGGTGTGTTTTCTGTGTTCTCCAAGTGAAAATAAGCCTGTCCGGAGCCCGTGGTAGCTCCAGCTGCTTTGGAACACATTCTGCCACACTTGCTCTTTCTGCATGTCTCTAGCAGCCAGAAAGCGCTGTAAAGCGCTCTTTTCTCGAGAAAAGCAACACTCTGGGAAACCTCTGTAACTTTGCTTGCAGCAGCACCTTGGTGTTTTTCTGTGTTCTCCAAGTGAAAATAAGCCTGTCCGGAGCCCGTGGTAGCTCCAGCTGCTTTGGAACACATTCTGCCACACTTGCTCTTTCTGCATATCTCTAGCAGCCAGAAAGCACTGTAAAGCGCTCTTTTCTCGAGAAAAGCAACACTCTGGGAAACCTCTGTAACTTTGCTTACAGCAGCACCTTGGTGTGTTTTCTGTGTTCTCCAAGTGAAAATAAGCCTGTCCGGAGCCCGTGGTAGCTCCAGCTGCTTTGGAACACATTCTGCCACACTTGCTCTTTCTGCATGTCTCTAGCAGCCAGAAAGCACTGTAAAGCGCTCTTTTCTCGAGAAAAGCAACACTCTGGGAAACCTCTGTAACTTTGCTTGCAGCAGCACCTTGGTGTGTTTTCTGTGTTCTCCAAGTGAAAATAAGCCTGTCCGGAGCCCGTGGTAGCTCCAGCTGCTTTGGAACACATTCTGCCACACTTGCTCTTTCTGCATGTCTCTAGCAGCCAGAAAGCGCTGTAAAGCGCTCTTTTCTCGAGAAAAGCAACACTCTGGGAAACCTCTGTAACTTTGCTTGCAGCAGCACCTTGGTGTGTTTTCTGTGTTCTCCAAGTGAAAAGAAGCCTGTCCGGAGCCCGTGGTAGCTCCAGCTGCTTTGGAACACATTCTGCCACACTTGCTCTTTCTGCATGTCTCTAGCAGCCAGAAAGCGCTGTAAAGCGCTCTTTTCTCGAGAAAAGCAACACTCTGGGAAACCTCTGTAACTTTGCTTGCAGCAGCACCTTGGTGTGTTTTCTGTGTTCTCCAAGTGAAAATAAGCCTGTCCGGAGCCCGTGGTAGCTCCAGCTGCTTTGGAACACATTCTGCCACACTTGCTCTTTCTGCATGTCTCTAGCAGCCAGAAAGCGCTGTAAAGCGCTCTTTTCTCGAGAAAAGCAACACTCTGGGAAACCTCTGTAACTTTGCTTGCAGCAGCACCTTGGTGTGTTTTCTGTGTTCTCCAAGTGAAAATAAGCCTGTGGGGAGCCCGTGGTAGCTCCAGCTGCTTTGGAACACATTCTGCCACACTTGCTCTTTCTGCATGTCTCTAGCAGCCAGAAAGCGCTGTAAAGCGCTCTTTTCTCGAGAAAAGCAACACTCTGGGAAACCTCTGTAACTTTGCTTGCAGCAGCACCTTGGTGTGTTTTCTGTGTTCTCCAAGTGAAAATAAGCCTGTCCGGAGCCCGTGGTAGCTCCAGCTGCTTTGGAACACATTCTGCCACACTTGCTCTTTCTGCATGTCTCTAGCAGCCAGAAAGCGCTGTAAAGCGCTCTTTTCTCGAGAAAAGCAACACTCTGGGAAACCTCTGTAACTTTGCTTGCAGCAGCACCTTGGTGTGTTTTCTGTGTTCTCCAAGTGAAAATAAGCCTGTCCGGAGCCCGTGGTAGCTCCAGCTGCTTTGGAACCATTCTGCCACACTTGCTCTTTCTGCATGTCTCTTAGCAGCCAGAAAGCGCTGTAAGCGCTCTTTTCTCGAGAAAAAGGCAACACTCTGTGGAAACCTCTAACTTTGCTTGCAGCAGCACCTTGGTGTGTTTTCTGTGTTCTCCAAGTGAAAATAAGCCTGTCCGGAGCCCGTGGTAGCTCCAGCTGCTTTGGAACACATTCTGCCACACTTGCTCTTTCTGCATGTCTCTAGCAGCCAGAAAGCGCTGTAAAGCGCTCTTTTCTCGAGAAAAGCAACACTCTGGGAAACCTCTGTAACTTTGCTTGCAGCAGCACCTTGGTGTGTTTTCTGTGTTCTCCAAGTGAAAATAAGCCTGTCCGGAGCCCGTGGTAGCTCCAGCTGCTTTGGAACACATTCTGCCACACTTGCTCTTTCTGCATGTCTCTAGCAGCCAGAAAGCGCTGTAAAGCGCTCTTTTCTCGAGAAAAGCAACACTCTGGGAAACCTCTGTAACTTTGCTTGCAGCAGCACCTTGGTGTGTTTTCTGTGTTCTCCAAGTGAAAATAAGCCTGTCCGGAGCCCGTGGTAGCTCCAGCTGCTTTGGAACACATTCTGCCACACTTGCTCTTTCTGCATGTCTCTAGCAGCCAGAAAGCGCTGTAAAGCGCTCTTTTCTCGAGAAAAGCAACACTCTGGGAAACCTCTGTAACTTTGCTTGCAGCAGCACCTTGGTGTGTTTTCTGTGTTCTCCAAGTGAAAATAAGCCTGTCCGGAGCCCGTGGTAGCTCCAGCTGCTTTGGAACACATTCTGCCACACTTGCTCTTTCTGCATGTCTCTAGCAGCCAGAAAGCGCTGTAAAGCGCTCTTTTCTCGAGAAAAGCAACACTCTGGGAAACCTCTGTAACTTTGCTTGCAGCAGCACCTTGGTGTGTTTTCTGTGTTCTCCAAGTGAAAATAAGCCTGTCCGGAGCCCGTGGTAGCTCCAGCTGCTTTGGAACACATTCTGCCACACTTGCTCTTTCTGCATGTCTCTAGCAGCCAGAAAGCGCTGTAAAGCGCTCTTTTCTCGAGAAAAGCAACACTCTGGGAAACCTCTGTAACTTTGCTTGCAGCAGCACCTTGGTGTGTTTTCTGTGTTCTCCAAGTGAAAATAAGCCTGTCCGGAGCCCGTGGTAGCTCCAGCTGCTTTGGAACACATTCTGCCACACTTGCTCTTTCTGCATGTCTCTAGCAGCCAGAAAGCGCTGTAAAGCGCTCTTTTCTCGAGAAAAGCAACACTCTGGGAAACCTCTGTAACTTTGCTTGCAGCAGCACCTTGGTGTGTTTTCTGTGTTCTCCAAGTGAAAATAAGCCTGTCCGGAGCCCGTGGTAGCTCCAGCTGCTTTGGAACACATTCTGCCACACTTGCTCTTTCTGCATGTCTCTAGCAGCCAGAAAGCGCTGTAAAGCGCTCTTTTCTCGAGAAAAGCAACACTCTGGGAAACCTCTGTAACTTTGCTTGCAGCAGCACCTTGGTGTGTTTTCTGTGTTCTCCAAGTGAAAATAAGCCTGTCCGGAGCCCGTGGTAGCTCCAGCTGCTTTGGAACACATTCTGCCACACTTGCTCTTTCTGCATGTCTCTAGCAGCCAGAAAGCGCTGTAAAGCGCTCTTTTCTCGAGAAAAGCAACACTCTGGGAAACCTCTGTAACTTTGCTTGCAGCAGCACCTTGGTGTGTTTTCTGTGTTCTCCAAGTGAAAATAAGCCTGTCCGGAGCCCGTGGTAGCTCCAGCTGCTTTGGAACACATTCTGCCACACTTGCTCTTTCTGCATGTCTCTAGCAGCCAGAAAGCGCTGTAAAGCGCTCTTTTCTCGAGAAAAGCAACACTCTGGGAAACCTCTGTAACTTTGCTTGCAGCAGCACCTTGGTGTGTTTTCTGTGTTCTCCAAGTGAAAATAAGCCTGTCCGGAGCCCGTGGTAGCTCCAGCTGCTTTGGAACACATTCTGCCACACTTGCTCTTTCTGCATGTCTCTAGCAGCCAGAAAGCGCTGTAAAGCGCTCTTTTCTCGAGAAAAGCAACACTCTGGGAAACCTCTGTAACTTTGCTTGCAGCAGCACCTTGGTGTGTTTTCTGTGTTCTCCAAGTGAAAATAAGCCTGTCCGGAGCCCGTGGTAGCTCCAGCTGCTTTGGAACACATTCTGCCACACTTGCTCTTTCTGCATGTCTCTAGCAGCCAGAAAGCGCTGTAAAGCGCTCTTTTCTCGAGAAAAGCAACACTCTGGGAAACCTCTGTAACTTTGCTTGCAGCAGCACCTTGGTGTGTTTTCTGTGTTCTCCAAGTGAAAATAAGCCTGTCCGGAGCCCGTGGTAGCTCCAGCTGCTTTGGAACACATTCTGCCACACTTGCTCTTTCTGCATGTCTCTAGCAGCCAGAAAGCGCTGTAAAGCGCTCTTTTCTCGAGAAAAGCAACACTCTGGGAAACCTCTGTAACTTTGCTTGCAGCAGCACCTTGGTGTGTTTTCTGTGTTCTCCAAGTGAAAATAAGCCTGTCCGGAGCCCGTGGTAGCTCCAGCTGCATTGGAACACATTCTGCCACACTTGCTCTTTCTGCATGTCTCTAGCAGCCAGAAAGCGCTGTAAAGCGCTCTTTTCTCGAGAAAAGCAACACTCTGGGAAACCTCTGTAACTTTGCTTGCAGCAGCACCTTGGTGTGTTTTCTGTGTTCTCCAAGTGAAAATAAGCCTGTCCGGAGCCCGTGGTAGCTCCAGCTGCTTTGGAACACATTCTGCCACACTTGCTCTTTCTGCATGTCTCTAGCAGCCAGAAAGCGCTGTAAAGCGCTCTTTTCTCGAGAAAAGCAACACTCTGGGAAACCTCTGTAACTTTGCTTGCAGCAGCACCTTGGTGTGTTTTCTGTGTTCTCCAAGTGAAAATAAGCCTGTCCGGAGCCCGTGGTAGCTCCAGCTGCTTTGGAACACATTCTGCCACACTTGCTCTTTCTGCATGTCTCTAGCAGCCAGAAAGCGCTGTAAAGCGCTCTTTTCTCGAGAAAAGCAACACTCTGGGAAACCTCTGTAACTTTGCTTGCAGCAGCACCTTGGTGTGTTTTCTGTGTTCTCCAAGTGAAAATAAGCCTGTCGGGAGCCCGTGGTAGCTCCAGCTGCTTTGGAACACATTCTGCCACACTTGCTCTTTCTGCATGTCTCTAGCAGCCAGAAAGCGCTGTAAAGCGCTCTTTTCTCGAGAAAAGCAACACTCTGGGAAACCTCTGTAACTTTGCTTGCAGCAGCACCTTGGTGTGTTTTCTGTGTTCTCCAAGTGAAAATAAGCCTGTCGGGAGCCCGTGGTAGCTCCAGCTGCTTTGGAACACATTCTGCCACACTTGCTCTTTCTGCATGTCTCTAGCAGCCAGAAAGCGCTGTAAAGCGCTCTTTTCTCGAGAAAAGCAACACTCTGGGAAACCTCTGTAACTTTGCTTGCAGCAGCACCTTGGTGTGTTTTCTGTGTTCTCCAAGTGAAAATAAGCCTGTCCGGAGCCCGTGGTAGCTCCAGCTGCTTTGGAACACATTCTGCCACACTTGCTCTTTCTGCATGTCTCTAGCAGCCAGAAAGCGCTGTAAAGCGCTCTTTTCTCGAGAAAAGCAACACTCTGGGAAACCTCTGTAACTTTGCTTGCAGCAGCACCTTGGTGTGTTTTCTGTGTTCTCCAAGTGAAAATAAGCCTGTCCGGAGCCCGTGGTAGCTCCAGCTGCTTTGGAACACATTCTGCCACACTTGCTCTTTCTGCATGTCTCTAGCAGCCAGAAAGCGCTGTAAAGCGCTCTTTTCTCGAGAAAAGCAACACTCTGGGAAACCTCTGTAACTTTGCTTGCAGCAGCACCTTGGTGTGTTTTCTGTGTTCTCCAAGTGAAAATAAGCCTGTCCGGAGCCCGTGGTAGCTCCAGCTGCTTTGGAACACATTCTGCCACACTTGCTCTTTCTGCATGTCTCTAGCAGCCAGAAAGCGCTGTAAAGCGCTCTTTTCTCGAGAAAAGCAACACTCTGGGAAACCTCTGTAACTTTGCTTGCAGCAGCACCTTGGTGTGTTTTCTGTGTTCTCCAAGTGAAAATAAGCCTGTCCGGAGCCCGTGGTAGCTCCAGCTGCTTTGGAACACATTCTGCCACACTTGCTCTTTCTGCATGTCTCTAGCAGCCAGAAAGCGCTGTAAAGCGCTCTTTTCTCGAGAAAAGCAACACTCTGGGAAACCTCTGTAACTTTGCTTGCAGCAGCACCTTGGTGTGTTTTCTGTGTTCTCCAAGTGAAAATAAGCCTGTCGGGAGCCCGTGGTAGCTCCAGCTGCTTTGGAACACATTCTGCCACACTTGCTCTTTCTGCATGTCTCTAGCAGCCAGAAAGCGCTGTAAAGCGCTCTTTTCTCGAGAAAAGCAACACTCTGGGAAACCTCTGTAACTTTGCTTGCAGCAGCACCTTGGTGTGTTTTCTGTGTTCTCCAAGTGAAAATAAGCCTGTCCGGAGCCCGTGGTAGCTCCAGCTGCTTTGGAACACATTCTGCCACACTTGCTCTTTCTGCATGTCTCTAGCAGCCAGAAAGCGCTGTAAAGCGCTCTTTTCTCGAGAAAAGCAACACTCTGGGAAACCTCTGTAACTTTGCTTGCAGCAGCACCTTGGTGTGTTTTCTGTGTTCTCCAAGTGAAAATAAGCCTGTCCGGAGCCCGTGGTAGCTCCAGCTGCTTTGGAACACATTCTGCCACACTTGCTCTTTCTGCATGTCTCTAGCAGCCAGAAAGCGCTGTAAAGCGCTCTTTTCTCGAGAAAAGCAACACTCTGGGAAACCTCTGTAACTTTGCTTGCAGCAGCACCTTGGTGTGTTTTCTGTGTTCTCCAAGTGAAAATAAGCCTGTCCGGAGCCCGTGGTAGCTCCAGCTGCTTTGGAACACATTCTGCCACACTTGCTCTTTCTGCATGTCTCTAGCAGCCAGAAAGCGCTGTAAAGCGCTCTTTTCTCGAGAAAAGCAACACTCTGGGAAACCTCTGTAACTTTGCTTGCAGCAGCACCTTGGTGTGTTTTCTGTGTTCTCCAAGTGAAAATAAGCCTGTCGGGAGCCCGTGGTAGCTCCAGCTGCTTTGGAACACATTCTGCCACACTTGCTCTTTCTGCATGTCTCTAGCAGCCAGAAAGCGCTGTAAAGCGCTCTTTTCTCGAGAAAAGCAACACTCTGGGAAACCTCTGTAACTTTGCTTGCAGCAGCACCTTGGTGTGTTTTCTGTGTTCTCCAAGTGAAAATAAGCCTGTCCGGAGCCCGTGGTAGCTCCAGCTGCTTTGGAACACATTCTGCCACACTTGCTCTTTCTGCATGTCTCTAGCAGCCAGAAAGCGCTGTAAAGCGCTCTTTTCTCGAGAAAAGCAACACTCTGGGAAACCTCTGTAACTTTGCTTGCAGCAGCACCTTGGTGTGTTTTCTGTGTTCTCCAAGTGAAAATAAGCCTGTCGGGAGCCCGTGGTAGCTCCAGCTGCTTTGGAACACATTCTGCCACACTTGCTCTTTCTGCATGTCTCTAGCAGCCAGAAAGCGCTGTAAAGCGCTCTTTTCTCGAGAAAAGCAACACTCTGGGAAACCTCTGTAACTTTGCTTGCAGCAGCACCTTGGTGTGTTTTCTGTGTTCTCCAAGTGAAAATAAGCCTGTCCGGAGCCCGTGGTAGCTCCAGCTGCTTTGGAACACATTCTGCCACACTTGCTCTTTCTGCATGTCTCTAGCAGCCAGAAAGCGCTGTAAAGCGCTCTTTTCTCGAGAAAAGCAACACTCTGGGAAACCTCTGTAACTTTGCTTGCAGCAGCACCTTGGTGTGTTTTCTGTGTTCTCCAAGTGAAAATAAGCCTGTCGGGAGCCCGTGGTAGCTCCAGCTGCTTTGGAACACATTCTGCCACACTTGCTCTTTCTGCATGTCTCTAGCAGCCAGAAAGCGCTGTAAAGCGCTCTTTTCTCGAGAAAAGCAACACTCTGGGAAACCTCTGTAACTTTGCTTGCAGCAGCACCTTGGTGTGTTTTCTGTGTTCTCCAAGTGAAAATAAGCCTGTCGGGAGCCCGTGGTAGCTCCAGCTGCTTTGGAACACATTCTGCCACACTTGCTCTTTCTGCATGTCTCTAGCAGCCAGAAAGCGCTGTAAAGCGCTCTTTTCTCGAGAAAAGCAACACTCTGGGAAACCTCTGTAACTTTGCTTGCAGCAGCACCTTGGTGTGTTTTCTGTGTTCTCCAAGTGAAAATAAGCCTGTCGGGAGCCCGTGGTAGCTCCAGCTGCTTTGGAACACATTCTGCCACACTTGCTCTTTCTGCATGTCTCTAGCAGCCAGAAAGCGCTGTAAAGCGCTCTTTTCTCGAGAAAAGCAACACTCTGGGAAACCTCTGTAACTTTGCTTGCAGCAGCACCTTGGTGTGTTTTCTGTGTTCTCCAAGTGAAAATAAGCCTGTCGGGAGCCCGTGGTAGCTCCAGCTGCTTTGGAACACATTCTGCCACACTTGCTCTTTCTGCATGTCTCTAGCAGCCAGAAAGCGCTGTAAAGCGCTCTTTTCTCGAGAAAAGCAACACTCTGGGAAACCTCTGTAACTTTGCTTGCAGCAGCACCTTGGTGTGTTTTCTGTGTTCTCCAAGTGAAAATAAGCCTGTCCGGAGCCCGTGGTAGCTCCAGCTGCTTTGGAACACATTCTGCCACACTTGCTCTTTCTGCATGTCTCTAGCAGCCAGAAAGCGCTGTAAAGCGCTCTTTTCTCGAGAAAAGCAACACTCTGGGAAACCTCTGTAACTTTGCTTGCAGCAGCACCTTGGTGTGTTTTCTGTGTTCTCCAAGTGAAAATAAGCCTGTGGGGAGCCCGTGGTAGCTCCAGCTGCTTTGGAACACATTCTGCCACACTTGCTCTTTCTGCATGTCTCTAGCAGCCAGAAAGCGCTGTAAAGCGCTCTTTTCTCGAGAAAAGCAACACTCTGGGAAACCTCTGTAACTTTGCTTGCAGCAGCACCTTGGTGTGTTTTCTGTGTTCTCCAAGTGAAAATAAGCCTGTCGGGAGCCCGTGGTAGCTCCAGCTGCTTTGGAACACATTCTGCCACACTTGCTCTTTCTGCATGTCTCTAGCAGCCAGAAAGCGCTGTAAAGCGCTCTTTTCTCGAGAAAAGCAACACTCTGGGAAACCTCTGTAACTTTGCTTGCAGCAGCACCTTGGTGTGTTTTCTGTGTTCTCCAAGTGAAAATAAGCCTGTCGGGAGCCCGTGGTAGCTCCAGCTGCTTTGGAACACATTCTGCCACACTTGCTCTTTCTGCATGTCTCTAGCAGCCAGAAAGCGCTGTAAAGCGCTCTTTTCTCGAGAAAAGCAACACTCTGGGAAACCTCTGTAACTTTGCTTGCAGCAGCACCTTGGTGTGTTTTCTGTGTTCTCCAAGTGAAAATAAGCCTGTGGGGAGCCCGTGGTAGCTCCAGCTGCTTTGGAACACATTCTGCCACACTTGCTCTTTCTGCATGTCTCTAGCAGCCAGAAAGCGCTGTAAAGCGCTCTTTTCTCGAGAAAAGCAACACTCTGGGAAACCTCTGTAACTTTGCTTGCAGCAGCACCTTGGTGTGTTTTCTGTGTTCTCCAAGTGAAAATAAGCCTGTGGGGAGCCCGTGGTAGCTCCAGCTGCTTTGGAACACATTCTGCCACACTTGCTCTTTCTGCATGTCTCTAGCAGCCAGAAAGCGCTGTAAAGCGCTCTTTTCTCGAGAAAAGCAACACTCTGGGAAACCTCTGTAACTTTGCTTGCAGCAGCACCTTGGTGTGTTTTCTGTGTTCTCCAAGTGAAAATAAGCCTGTCGGGAGCCCGTGGTAGCTCCAGCTGCTTTGGAACACATTCTGCCACACTTGCTCTTTCTGCATGTCTCTAGCAGCCAGAAAGCGCTGTAAAGCGCTCTTTTCTCGAGAAAAGCAACACTCTGGGAAACCTCTGTAACTTTGCTTGCAGCAGCACCTTGGTGTGTTTTCTGTGTTCTCCAAGTGAAAATAAGCCTGTGGGGAGCCCGTGGTAGCTCCAGCTGCTTTGGAACACATTCTGCCACACTTGCTCTTTCTGCATGTCTCTAGCAGCCAGAAAGCGCTGTAAAGCGCTCTTTTCTCGAGAAAAGCAACACTCTGGGAAACCTCTGTAACTTTGCTTGCAGCAGCACCTTGGTGTGTTTTCTGTGTTCTCCAAGTGAAAATAAGCCTGTGGGGAGCCCGTGGTAGCTCCAGCTGCTTTGGAACACATTCTGCCACACTTGCTCTTTCTGCATGTCTCTAGCAGCCAGAAAGCGCTGTAAAGCGCTCTTTTCTCGAGAAAAGCAACACTCTGGGAAACCTCTGTAACTTTGCTTGCAGCAGCACCTTGGTGTGTTTTCTGTGTTCTCCAAGTGAAAATAAGCCTGTGGGGAGCCCGTGGTAGCTCCAGCTGCTTTGGAACACATTCTGCCACACTTGCTCTTTCTGCATGTCTCTAGCAGCCAGAAAGCGCTGTAAAGCGCTCTTTTCTCGAGAAAAGCAACACTCTGGGAAACCTCTGTAACTTTGCTTGCAGCAGCACCTTGGTGTGTTTTCTGTGTTCTCCAAGTGAAAATAAGCCTGTCGGGAGCCCGTGGTAGCTCCAGCTGCTTTGGAACACATTCTGCCACACTTGCTCTTTCTGCATGTCTCTAGCAGCCAGAAAGCGCTGTAAAGCGCTCTTTTCTCGAGAAAAGCAACACTCTGGGAAACCTCTGTAACTTTGCTTGCAGCAGCACCTTGGTGTGTTTTCTGTGTTCTCCAAGTGAAAATAAGCCTGTCGGGAGCCCGTGGTAGCTCCAGCTGCTTTGGAACACATTCTGCCACACTTGCTCTTTCTGCATGTCTCTAGCAGCCAGAAAGCGCTGTAAAGCGCTCTTTTCTCGAGAAAAGCAACACTCTGGGAAACCTCTGTAACTTTGCTTGCAGCAGCACCTTGGTGTGTTTTCTGTGTTCTCCAAGTGAAAATAAGCCTGTCGGGAGCCCGTGGTAGCTCCAGCTGCTTTGGAACACATTCTGCCACACTTGCTCTTTCTGCATGTCTCTAGCAGCCAGAAAGCGCTGTAAAGCGCTCTTTTCTCGAGAAAAGCAACACTCTGGGAAACCTCTGTAACTTTGCTTGCAGCAGCACCTTGGTGTGTTTTCTGTGTTCTCCAAGTGAAAATAAGCCTGTGCGGAGCCCGTGGTAGCTCCAGCTGCTTTGGAACACATTCTGCCACACTTGCTCTTTCTGCATGTCTCTAGCAGCCAGAAAGCGCTGTAAAGCGCTCTTTTCTCGAGAAAAGCAACACTCTGGGAAACCTCTGTAACTTTGCTTGCAGCAGCACCTTGGTGTGTTTTCTGTGTTCTCCAAGTGAAAATAAGCCTGTGGGGAGCCCGTGGTAGCTCCAGCTGCTTTGGAACACATTCTGCCACACTTGCTCTTTCTGCATGTCTCTAGCAGCCAGAAAGCGCTGTAAAGCGCTCTTTTCTCGAGAAAAGCAACACTCTGGGAAACCTCTGTAACTTTGCTTGCAGCAGCACCTTGGTGTGTTTTCTGTGTTCTCCAAGTGAAAATAAGCCTGTGGGGAGCCCGTGGTAGCTCCAGCTGCTTTGGAACACATTCTGCCACACTTGCTCTTTCTGCATGTCTCTAGCAGCCAGAAAGCGCTGTAAAGCGCTCTTTTCTCGAGAAAAGCAACACTCTGGGAAACCTCTGTAACTTTGCTTGCAGCAGCACCTTGGTGTGTTTTCTGTGTTCTCCAAGTGAAAATAAGCCTGTCGGGAGCCCGTGGTAGCTCCAGCTGCTTTGGAACACATTCTGCCACACTTGCTCTTTCTGCATGTCTCTAGCAGCCAGAAAGCGCTGTAAAGCGCTCTTTTCTCGAGAAAAGCAACACTCTGGGAAACCTCTGTAACTTTGCTTGCAGCAGCACCTTGGTGTGTTTTCTGTGTTCTCCAAGTGAAAATAAGCCTGTGGGGAGCCCGTGGTAGCTCCAGCTGCTTTGGAACACATTCTGCCACACTTGCTCTTTCTGCATGTCTCTAGCAGCCAGAAAGCGCTGTAAAGCGCTCTTTTCTCGAGAAAAGCAACACTCTGGGAAACCTCTGTAACTTTGCTTGCAGCAGCACCTTGGTGTGTTTTCTGTGTTCTCCAAGTGAAAATAAGCCTGTGGGGAGCCCGTGGTAGCTCCAGCTGCTTTGGAACACATTCTGCCACACTTGCTCTTTCTGCATGTCTCTAGCAGCCAGAAAGCGCTGTAAAGCGCTCTTTTCTCGAGAAAAGCAACACTCTGGGAAACCTCTGTAACTTTGCTTGCAGCAGCACCTTGGTGTGTTTTCTGTGTTCTCCAAGTGAAAATAAGCCTGTGGGGAGCCCGTGGTAGCTCCAGCTGCTTTGGAACACATTCTGCCACACTTGCTCTTTCTGCATGTCTCTAGCAGCCAGAAAGCGCTGTAAAGCGCTCTTTTCTCGAGAAAAGCAACACTCTGGGAAACCTCTGTAACTTTGCTTGCAGCAGCACCTTGGTGTGTTTTCTGTGTTCTCCAAGTGAAAATAAGCCTGTGGGGAGCCCGTGGTAGCTCCAGCTGCTTTGGAACACATTCTGCCACACTTGCTCTTTCTGCATGTCTCTAGCAGCCAGAAAGCGCTGTAAAGCGCTCTTTTCTCGAGAAAAGCAACACTCTGGGAAACCTCTGTAACTTTGCTTGCAGCAGCACCTTGGTGTGTTTTCTGTGTTCTCCAAGTGAAAATAAGCCTGTGGGGAGCCCGTGGTAGCTCCAGCTGCTTTGGAACACATTCTGCCACACTTGCTCTTTCTGCATGTCTCTAGCAGCCAGAAAGCGCTGTAAAGCGCTCTTTTCTCGAGAAAAGCAACACTCTGGGAAACCTCTGTAACTTTGCTTGCAGCAGCACCTTGGTGTGTTTTCTGTGTTCTCCAAGTGAAAATAAGCCTGTGGGGAGCCCGTGGTAGCTCCAGCTGCTTTGGAACACATTCTGCCACACTTGCTCTTTCTGCATGTCTCTAGCAGCCAGAAAGCGCTGTAAAGCGCTCTTTTCTCGAGAAAAGCAACACTCTGGGAAACCTCTGTAACTTTGCTTGCAGCAGCACCTTGGTGTGTTTTCTGTGTTCTCCAAGTGAAAATAAGCCTGTGGGGAGCCCGTGGTAGCTCCAGCTGCTTTGGAACACATTCTGCCACACTTGCTCTTTCTGCATGTCTCTAGCAGCCAGAAAGCGCTGTAAAGCGCTCTTTTCTCGAGAAAAGCAACACTCTGGGAAACCTCTGTAACTTTGCTTGCAGCAGCACCTTGGTGTGTTTTCTGTGTTCTCCAAGTGAAAATAAGCCTGTCGGGAGCCCGTGGTAGCTCCAGCTGCTTTGGAACACATTCTGCCACACTTGCTCTTTCTGCATGTCTCTAGCAGCCAGAAAGCGCTGTAAAGCGCTCTTTTCTCGAGAAAAGCAACACTCTGGGAAACCTCTGTAACTTTGCTTGCAGCAGCACCTTGGTGTGTTTTCTGTGTTCTCCAAGTGAAAATAAGCCTGTCGGGAGCCCGTGGTAGCTCCAGCTGCTTTGGAACACATTCTGCCACACTTGCTCTTTCTGCATGTCTCTAGCAGCCAGAAAGCGCTGTAAAGCGCTCTTTTCTCGAGAAAAGCAACACTCTGGGAAACCTCTGTAACTTTGCTTGCAGCAGCACCTTGGTGTGTTTTCTGTGTTCTCCAAGTGAAAATAAGCCTGTGGGGAGCCCGTGGTAGCTCCAGCTGCTTTGGAACACATTCTGCCACACTTGCTCTTTCTGCATGTCTCTAGCAGCCAGAAAGCGCTGTAAAGCGCTCTTTTCTCGAGAAAAGCAACACTCTGGGAAACCTCTGTAACTTTGCTTGCAGCAGCACCTTGGTGTGTTTTCTGTGTTCTCCAAGTGAAAATAAGCCTGTCCGGAGCCCGTGGTAGCTCCAGCTGCTTTGGAACACATTCTGCCACACTTGCTCTTTCTGCATGTCTCTAGCAGCCAGAAAGCGCTGTAAAGCGCTCTTTTCTCGAGAAAAGCAACACTCTGGGAAACCTCTGTAACTTTGCTTGCAGCAGCACCTTGGTGTGTTTTCTGTGTTCTCCAAGTGAAAATAAGCCTGTCGGGAGCCCGTGGTAGCTCCAGCTGCTTTGGAACACATTCTGCCACACTTGCTCTTTCTGCATGTCTCTAGCAGCCAGAAAGCGCTGTAAAGCGCTCTTTTCTCGAGAAAAGCAACACTCTGGGAAACCTCTGTAACTTTGCTTGCAGCAGCACCTTGGTGTGTTTTCTGTGTTCTCCAAGTGAAAATAAGCCTGTGGGGAGCCCGTGGTAGCTCCAGCTGCTTTGGAACACATTCTGCCACACTTGCTCTTTCTGCATGTCTCTAGCAGCCAGAAAGCGCTGTAAAGCGCTCTTTTCTCGAGAAAAGCAACACTCTGGGAAACCTCTGTAACTTTGCTTGCAGCAGCACCTTGGTGTGTTTTCTGTGTTCTCCAAGTGAAAATAAGCCTGTGGGGAGCCCGTGGTAGCTCCAGCTGCTTTGGAACACATTCTGCCACACTTGCTCTTTCTGCATGTCTCTAGCAGCCAGAAAGCGCTGTAAAGCGCTCTTTTCTCGAGAAAAGCAACACTCTGGGAAACCTCTGTAACTTTGCTTGCAGCAGCACCTTGGTGTGTTTTCTGTGTTCTCCAAGTGAAAATAAGCCTGTCGGGAGCCCGTGGTAGCTCCAGCTGCTTTGGAACACATTCTGCCACACTTGCTCTTTCTGCATGTCTCTAGCAGCCAGAAAGCGCTGTAAAGCGCTCTTTTCTCGAGAAAAGCAACACTCTGGGAAACCTCTGTAACTTTGCTTGCAGCAGCACCTTGGTGTGTTTTCTGTGTTCTCCAAGTGAAAATAAGCCTGTCCGGAGCCCGTGGTAGCTCCAGCTGCTTTGGAACACATTCTGCCACACTTGCTCTTTCTGCATGTCTCTAGCAGCCAGAAAGCGCTGTAAAGCGCTCTTTTCTCGAGAAAAGCAACACTCTGGGAAACCTCTGTAACTTTGCTTGTAGCAGCACCTTGGTGTGTTTTCTGTGTTCTCCAAGTGAAAATAAGCCTGTGGGGAGCCCGTGGTAGCTCCAGCTGCTTTGGAACACATTCTGCCACACTTGCTCTTTCTGCATGTCTCTAGCAGCCAGAAAGCGCTGTAAAGCGCTCTTTTCTCGAGAAAAGCAACACTCTGGGAAACCTCTGTAACTTTGCTTGCAGCAGCACCTTGGTGTGTTTTCTGTGTTCTCCAAGTGAAAATAAGCCTGTCCGGAGCCCGTGGTAGCTCCAGCTGCTTTGGAACACATTCTGCCACACTTGCTCTTTCTGCATGTCTCTAGCAGCCAGAAAGCGCTGTAAAGCGCTCTTTTCTCGAGAAAAGCAACACTCTGGGAAACCTCTGTAACTTTGCTTGCAGCAGCACCTTGGTGTGTTTTCTGTGTTCTCCAAGTGAAAATAAGCCTGTCCGGAGCCCGTGGTAGCTCCAGCTGCTTTGGAACACATTCTGCCACACTTGCTCTTTCTGCATGTCTCTAGCAGCCAGAAAGCGCTGTAAAGCGCTCTTTTCTCGAGAAAAGCAACACTCTGGGAAACCTCTGTAACTTTGCTTGCAGCAGCACCTTGGTGTGTTTTCTGTGTTCTCCAAGTGAAAATAAGCCTGTGGGGAGCCCGTGGTAGCTCCAGCTGCTTTGGAACACATTCTGCCACACTTGCTCTTTCTGCATGTCTCTAGCAGCCAGAAAGCGCTGTAAAGCGCTCTTTTCTCGAGAAAAGCAACACTCTGGGAAACCTCTGTAACTTTGCTTGCAGCAGCACCTTGGTGTGTTTTCTGTGTTCTCCAAGTGAAAATAAGCCTGTCCGGAGCCCGTGGTAGCTCCAGCTGCTTTGGAACACATTCTGCCACACTTGCTCTTTCTGCATGTCTCTAGCAGCCAGAAAGCGCTGTAAAGCGCTCTTTTCTCGAGAAAAGCAACACTCTGGGAAACCTCTGTAACTTTGCTTGCAGCAGCACCTTGGTGTGTTTTCTGTGTTCTCCAAGTGAAAATAAGCCTGTCCGGAGCCCGTGGTAGCTCCAGCTGCTTTGGAACACATTCTGCCACACTTGCTCTTTCTGCATGTCTCTAGCAGCCAGAAAGCGCTGTAAAGCGCTCTTTTCTCGAGAAAAGCAACACTCTGGGAAACCTCTGTAACTTTGCTTGCAGCAGCACCTTGGTGTGTTTTCTGTGTTCTCCAAGTGAAAATAAGCCTGTCCGGAGCCCGTGGTAGCTCCAGCTGCTTTGGAACACATTCTGCCACACTTGCTCTTTCTGCATGTCTCTAGCAGCCAGAAAGCGCTGTAAAGCGCTCTTTTCTCGAGAAAAGCAACACTCTGGGAAACCTCTGTAACTTTGCTTGCAGCAGCACCTTGGTGTGTTTTCTGTGTTCTCCAAGTGAAAATAAGCCTGTCCGGAGCCCGTGGTAGCTCCAGCTGCTTTGGAACACATTCTGCCACACTTGCTCTTTCTGCATGTCTCTAGCAGCCAGAAAGCGCTGTAAAGCGCTCTTTTCTCGAGAAAAGCAACACTCTGGGAAACCTCTGTAACTTTGCTTGCAGCAGCACCTTGGTGTGTTTTCTGTGTTCTCCAAGTGAAAATAAGCCTGTCCGGAGCCCGTGGTAGCTCCAGCTGCTTTGGAACACATTCTGCCACACTTGCTCTTTCTGCATGTCTCTAGCAGCCAGAAAGCGCTGTAAAGCGCTCTTTTCTCGAGAAAAGCAACACTCTGGGAAACCTCTGTAACTTTGCTTGCAGCAGCACCTTGGTGTGTTTTCTGTGTTCTCCAAGTGAAAATAAGCCTGTGGGGAGCCCGTGGTAGCTCCAGCTGCTTTGGAACACATTCTGCCACACTTGCTCTTTCTGCATGTCTCTAGCAGCCAGAAAGCGCTGTAAAGCGCTCTTTTCTCGAGAAAAGCAACACTCTGGGAAACCTCTGTAACTTTGCTTGCAGCAGCACCTTGGTGTGTTTTCTGTGTTCTCCAAGTGAAAATAAGCCTGTCCGGAGCCCGTGGTAGCTCCAGCTGCTTTGGAACACATTCTGCCACACTTGCTCTTTCTGCATGTCTCTAGCAGCCAGAAAGCGCTGTAAAGCGCTCTTTTCTCGAGAAAAGCAACACTCTGGGAAACCTCTGTAACTTTGCTTGCAGCAGCACCTTGGTGTGTTTTCTGTGTTCTCCAAGTGAAAATAAGCCTGTCGGGAGCCCGTGGTAGCTCCAGCTGCTTTGGAACACATTCTGCCACACTTGCTCTTTCTGCATGTCTCTAGCAGCCAGAAAGCGCTGTAAAGCGCTCTTTTCTCGAGAAAAGCAACACTCTGGGAAACCTCTGTAACTTTGCTTGCAGCAGCACCTTGGTGTGTTTTCTGTGTTCTCCAAGTGAAAATAAGCCTGTGGGGAGCCCGTGGTAGCTCCAGCTGCTTTGGAACACATTCTGCCACACTTGCTCTTTCTGCATGTCTCTAGCAGCCAGAAAGCGCTGTAAAGCGCTCTTTTCTCGAGAAAAGCAACACTCTGGGAAACCTCTGTAACTTTGCTTGCAGCAGCACCTTGGTGTGTTTTCTGTGTTCTCCAAGTGAAAATAAGCCTGTGGGGAGCCCGTGGTAGCTCCAGCTGCTTTGGAACACATTCTGCCACACTTGCTCTTTCTGCATGTCTCTAGCAGCCAGAAAGCGCTGTAAAGCGCTCTTTTCTCGAGAAAAGCAACACTCTGGGAAACCTCTGTAACTTTGCTTGCAGCAGCACCTTGGTGTGTTTTCTGTGTTCTCCAAGTGAAAATAAGCCTGTGGGGAGCCCGTGGTAGCTCCAGCTGCTTTGGAACACATTCTGCCACACTTGCTCTTTCTGCATGTCTCTAGCAGCCAGAAAGCGCTGTAAAGCGCTCTTTTCTCGAGAAAAGCAACACTCTGGGAAACCTCTGTAACTTTGCTTGCAGCAGCACCTTGGTGTGTTTTCTGTGTTCTCCAAGTGAAAATAAGCCTGTGGGGAGCCCGTGGTAGCTCCAGCTGCTTTGGAACACATTCTGCCACACTTGCTCTTTCTGCATGTCTCTAGCAGCCAGAAAGCGCTGTAAAGCGCTCTTTTCTCGAGAAAAGCAACACTCTGGGAAACCTCTGTAACTTTGCTTGCAGCAGCACCTTGGTGTGTTTTCTGTGTTCTCCAAGTGAAAATAAGCCTGTCCGGAGCCCGTGGTAGCTCCAGCTGCTTTGGAACACATTCTGCCACACTTGCTCTTTCTGCATGTCTCTAGCAGCCAGAAAGCGCTGTAAAGCGCTCTTTTCTCGAGAAAAGCAACACTCTGGGAAACCTCTGTAACTTTGCTTGCAGCAGCACCTTGGTGTGTTTTCTGTGTTCTCCAAGTGAAAATAAGCCTGTCCGGAGCCCGTGGTAGCTCCAGCTGCTTTGGAACACATTCTGCCACACTTGCTCTTTCTGCATGTCTCTAGCAGCCAGAAAGCGCTGTAAAGCGCTCTTTTCTCGAGAAAAGCAACACTCTGGGAAACCTCTGTAACTTTGCTTGCAGCAGCACCTTGGTGTGTTTTCTGTGTTCTCCAAGTGAAAATAAGCCTGTGGGGAGCCCGTGGTAGCTCCAGCTGCTTTGGAACACATTCTGCCACACTTGCTCTTTCTGCATGTCTCTAGCAGCCAGAAAGCGCTGTAAAGCGCTCTTTTCTCGAGAAAAGCAACACTCTGGGAAACCTCTGTAACTTTGCTTGCAGCAGCACCTTGGTGTGTTTTCTGTGTTCTCCAAGTGAAAATAAGCCTGTCCGGAGCCCGTGGTAGCTCCAGCTGCTTTGGAACACATTCTGCCACACTTGCTCTTTCTGCATGTCTCTAGCAGCCAGAAAGCGCTGTAAAGCGCTCTTTTCTCGAGAAAAGCAACACTCTGGGAAACCTCTGTAACTTTGCTTGCAGCAGCACCTTGGTGTGTTTTCTGTGTTCTCCAAGTGAAAATAAGCCTGTCCGGAGCCCGTGGTAGCTCCAGGTGCTTTGGAACACATTCTGCCACACTTGCTCTTTCTGCATGTCTCTAGCAGCCAGAAAGCGCTGTAAAGCGCTCTTTTCTCGAGAAAAGCAACACTCTGGGAAACCTCTGTAACTTTGCTTGCAGCAGCACCTTGGTGTGTTTTCTGTGTTCTCCAAGTGAAAATAAGCCTGTGGGGAGCCCGTGGTAGCTCCAGCTGCTTTGGAACACATTCTGCCACACTTGCTCTTTCTGCATGTCTCTAGCAGCCAGAAAGCGCTGTAAAGCGCTCTTTTCTCGAGAAAAGCAACACTCTGGGAAACCTCTGTAACTTTGCTTGCAGCAGCACCTTGGTGTGTTTTCTGTGTTCTCCAAGTGAAAATAAGCCTGTCCGGAGCCCGTGGTAGCTCCAGCTGCTTTGGAACACATTCTGCCACACTTGCTCTTTCTGCATGTCTCTAGCAGCCAGAAAGCGCTGTAAAGCGCTCTTTTCTCGAGAAAAGCAACACTCTGGGAAACCTCTGTAACTTTGCTTGCAGCAGCACCTTGGTGTGTTTTCTGTGTTCTCCAAGTGAAAATAAGCCTGTCGGGAGCCCGTGGTAGCTCCAGCTGCTTTGGAACACATTCTGCCACACTTGCTCTTTCTGCATGTCTCTAGCAGCCAGAAAGCGCTGTAAAGCGCTCTTTTCTCGAGAAAAGCAACACTCTGGGAAACCTCTGTAACTTTGCTTGCAGCAGCACCTTGGTGTGTTTTCTGTGTTCTCCAAGTGAAAATAAGCCTGTCCGGAGCCCGTGGTAGCTCCAGCTGCTTTGGAACACATTCTGCCACACTTGCTCTTTCTGCATGTCTCTAGCAGCCAGAAAGCGCTGTAAAGCGCTCTTTTCTCGAGAAAAGCAACACTCTGGGAAACCTCTGTAACTTTGCTTGCAGCAGCACCTTGGTGTGTTTTCTGTGTTCTCCAAGTGAAAATAAGCCTGTCCGGAGCCCGTGGTAGCTCCAGCTGCTTTGGAACACATTCTGCCACACTTGCTCTTTCTGCATGTCTCTAGCAGCCAGAAAGCGCTGTAAAGCGCTCTTTTCTCGAGAAAAGCAACACTCTGGGAAACCTCTGTAACTTTGCTTGCAGCAGCACCTTGGTGTGTTTTCTGTGTTCTCCAAGTGAAAATAAGCCTGTCCGGAGCCCGTGGTAGCTCCAGCTGCTTTGGAACACATTCTGCCACACTTGCTCTTTCTGCATGTCTCTAGCAGCCAGAAAGCGCTGTAAAGCGCTCTTTTCTCGAGAAAAGCAACACTCTGGGAAACCTCTGTAACTTTGCTTGCAGCAGCACCTTGGTGTGTTTTCTGTGTTCTCCAAGTGAAAATAAGCCTGTCCGGAGCCCGTGGTAGCTCCAGCTGCTTTGGAACACATTCTGCCACACTTGCTCTTTCTGCATGTCTCTAGCAGCCAGAAAGCGCTGTAAAGCGCTCTTTTCTCGAGAAAAGCAACACTCTGGGAAACCTCTGTAACTTTGCTTGCAGCAGCACCTTGGTGTGTTTTCTGTGTTCTCCAAGTGAAAATAAGCCTGTCCGGAGCCCGTGGTAGCTCCAGCTGCTTTGGAACACATTCTGCCACACTTGCTCTTTCTGCATGTCTCTAGCAGCCAGAAAGCGCTGTAAAGCGCTCTTTTCTCGAGAAAAGCAACACTCTGGGAAACCTCTGTAACTTTGCTTGCAGCAGCACCTTGGTGTGTTTTCTGTGTTCTCCAAGTGAAAATAAGCCTGTCCGGAGCCCGTGGTAGCTCCAGCTGCTTTGGAACACATTCTGCCACACTTGCTCTTTCTGCATGTCTCTAGCAGCCAGAAAGCGCTGTAAAGCGCTCTTTTCTCGAGAAAAGCAACACTCTGGGAAACCTCTGTAACTTTGCTTGCAGCAGCACCTTGGTGTGTTTTCTGTGTTCTCCAAGTGAAAATAAGCCTGTGCGGAGCCCGTGGTAGCTCCAGCTGCTTTGGAACACATTCTGCCACACTTGCTCTTTCTGCATGTCTCTAGCAGCCAGAAAGCGCTGTAAAGCGCTCTTTTCTCGAGAAAAGCAACACTCTGGGAAACCTCTGTAACTTTGCTTGCAGCAGCACCTTGGTGTGTTTTCTGTGTTCTCCAAGTGAAAATAAGCCTGTCCGGAGCCCGTGGTAGCTCCAGCTGCTTTGGAACACATTCTGCCACACTTGCTCTTTCTGCATGTCTCTAGCAGCCAGAAAGCGCTGTAAAGCGCTCTTTTCTCGAGAAAAGCAACACTCTGGGAAACCTCTGTAACTTTGCTTGCAGCAGCACCTTGGTGTGTTTTCTGTGTTCTCCAAGTGAAAATAAGCCTGTCCGGAGCCCGTGGTAGCTCCAGCTGCTTTGGAACACATTCTGCCACACTTGCTCTTTCTGCATGTCTCTAGCAGCCAGAAAGCGCTGTAAAGCGCTCTTTTCTCGAGAAAAGCAACACTCTGGGAAACCTCTGTAACTTTGCTTGCAGCAGCACCTTGGTGTGTTTTCTGTGTTCTCCAAGTGAAAATAAGCCTGTCCGGAGCCCGTGGTAGCTCCAGCTGCTTTGGAACACATTCTGCCACACTTGCTCTTTCTGCATGTCTCTAGCAGCCAGAAAGCGCTGTAAAGCGCTCTTTTCTCGAGAAAAGCAACACTCTGGGAAACCTCTGTAACTTTGCTTGCAGCAGCACCTTGGTGTGTTTTCTGTGTTCTCCAAGTGAAAATAAGCCTGTCCGGAGCCCGTGGTAGCTCCAGCTGCTTTGGAACACATTCTGCCACACTTGCTCTTTCTGCATGTCTCTAGCAGCCAGAAAGCGCTGTAAAGCGCTCTTTTCTCGAGAAAAGCAACACTCTGGGAAACCTCTGTAACTTTGCTTGCAGCAGCACCTTGGTGTGTTTTCTGTGTTCTCCAAGGAAAATAAGCCTGTGGGGAGCCCGTGGTAGCTCCAGCTGCTTTGGAACACATTCTGCCACACTTGCTCTTTCTGCATGTCTCTAGCAGCCAGAAAGCGCTGTAAAGCGCTCTTTTCTCGAGAAAAGCAACACTCTGGGAAACCTCTGTAACTTTGCTTGCAGCAGCACCTTGGTGTGTTTTCTGTGTTCTCCAAGTGAAAATAAGCCTGTCCGGAGCCCGTGGTAGCTCCAGCTGCTTTGGAACACATTCTGCCACACTTGCTCTTTCTGCATGTCTCTAGCAGCCAGAAAGCGCTGTAAAGCGCTCTTTTCTCGAGAAAAGCAACACTCTGGGAAACCTCTGTAACTTTGCTTGCAGCAGCACCTTGGTGTGTTTTCTGTGTTCTCCAAGTGAAAATAAGCCTGTCGGGAGCCCGTGGTAGCTCCAGCTGCTTTGGAACACATTCTGCCACACTTGCTCTTTCTGCATGTCTCTAGCAGCCAGAAAGCGCTGTAAAGCGCTCTTTTCTCGAGAAAAGCAACACTCTGGGAAACCTCTGTAACTTTGCTTGCAGCAGCACCTTGGTGTGTTTTCTGTGTTCTCCAAGTGAAAATAAGCCTGTCGGGAGCCCGTGGTAGCTCCAGCTGCTTTGGAACACATTCTGCCACACTTGCTCTTTCTGCATGTCTCTAGCAGCCAGAAAGCGCTGTAAAGCGCTCTTTTCTCGAGAAAAGCAACACTCTGGGAAACCTCTGTAACTTTGCTTGCAGCAGCACCTTGGTGTGTTTTCTGTGTTCTCCAAGTGAAAATAAGCCTGTCGGGAGCCCGTGGTAGCTCCAGCTGCTTTGGAACACATTCTGCCACACTTGCTCTTTCTGCATGTCTCTAGCAGCCAGAAAGCGCTGTAAAGCGCTCTTTTCTCGAGAAAAGCAACACTCTGGGAAACCTCTGTAACTTTGCTTGCAGCAGCACCTTGGTGTGTTTTCTGTGTTCTCCAAGTGAAAATAAGCCTGTGGGGAGCCCGTGGTAGCTCCAGCTGCTTTGGAACACATTCTGCCACACTTGCTCTTTCTGCATGTCTCTAGCAGCCAGAAAGCGCTGTAAAGCGCTCTTTTCTCGAGAAAAGCAACACTCTGGGAAACCTCTGTAACTTTGCTTGCAGCAGCACCTTGGTGTGTTTTCTGTGTTCTCCAAGTGAAAATAAGCCTGTCGGGAGCCCGTGGTAGCTCCAGCTGCTTTGGAACACATTCTGCCACACTTGCTCTTTCTGCATGTCTCTAGCAGCCAGAAAGCGCTGTAAAGCGCTCTTTTCTCGAGAAAAGCAACACTCTGGGAAACCTCTGTAACTTTGCTTGCAGCAGCACCTTGGTGTGTTTTCTGTGTTCTCCAAGTGAAAATAAGCCTGTCCGGAGCCCGTGGTAGCTCCAGCTGCTTTGGAACACATTCTGCCACACTTGCTCTTTCTGCATGTCTCTAGCAGCCAGAAAGCGCTGTAAAGCGCTCTTTTCTCGAGAAAAGCAACACTCTGGGAAACCTCTGTAACTTTGCTTGCAGCAGCACCTTGGTGTGTTTTCTGTGTTCTCCAAGTGAAAATAAGCCTGTCCGGAGCCCGTGGTAGCTCCAGCTGCTTTGGAACACATTCTGCCACACTTGCTCTTTCTGCATGTCTCTAGCAGCCAGAAAGCGCTGTAAAGCGCTCTTTTCTCGAGAAAAGCAACACTCTGGGAAACCTCTGTAACTTTGCTTGCAGCAGCACCTTGGTGTGTTTTCTGTGTTCTCCAAGTGAAAATAAGCCTGTCGGGAGCCCGTGGTAGCTCCAGCTGCTTTGGAACACATTCTGCCACACTTGCTCTTTCTGCATGTCTCTAGCAGCCAGAAAGCGCTGTAAAGCGCTCTTTTCTCGAGAAAAGCAACACTCTGGGAAACCTCTGTAACTTTGCTTGCAGCAGCACCTTGGTGTGTTTTCTGTGTTCTCCAAGTGAAAAGAAGCCTGTGGGGAGCCCGTGGTAGCTCCAGCTGCTTTGGAACACATTCTGCCACACTTGCTCTTTCTGCATGTCTCTAGCAGCCAGAAAGCGCTGTAAAGCGCTCTTTTCTCGAGAAAAGCAACACTCTGGGAAACCTCTGTAACTTTGCTTGCAGCAGCACCTTGGTGTGTTTTCTGTGTTCTCCAAGTGAAAATAAGCCTGTGGGGACCCGTGGTAGCTCCAGCTGCTTTGGAACACATTCTGCCACACTTGCTCTTTCTGCATGTCTCTAGCAGCCAGAAAGCGCTGTAAAGCGCTCTTTTCTCGAGAAAAGCAACACTCTGGGAAACCTCTGTAACTTTGCTTGCAGCAGCACCTTGGTGTGTTTTCTGTGTTCTCCAAGTGAAAATAAGCCTGTGGGGAGCCCGTGGTAGCTCCAGCTGCTTTGGAACACATTCTGCCACACTTGCTCTTTCTGCATGTCTCTAGCAGCCAGAAAGCGCTGTAAAGCGCTCTTTTCTCGAGAAAAGCAACACTCTGGGAAACCTCTGTAACTTTGCTTGCAGCAGCACCTTGGTGTGTTTTCTGTGTTCTCCAAGTGAAAATAAGCCTGTGGGGAGCCCGTGGTAGCTCCAGCTGCTTTGGAACACATTCTGCCACACTTGCTCTTTCTGCATGTCTCTAGCAGCCAGAAAGCGCTGTAAAGCGCTCTTTTCTCGAGAAAAGCAACACTCTGGGAAACCTCTGTAACTTTGCTTGCAGCAGCACCTTGGTGTGTTTTCTGTGTTCTCCAAGTGAAAATAAGCCTGTCCGGAGCCCGTGGTAGCTCCAGCTGCTTTGGAACACATTCTGCCACACTTGCTCTTTCTGCATGTCTCTAGCAGCCAGAAAGCGCTGTAAAGCGCTCTTTTCTCGAGAAAAGCAACACTCTGGGAAACCTCTGTAACTTTGCTTGCAGCAGCACCTTGGTGTGTTTTCTGTGTTCTCCAAGTGAAAATAAGCCTGTGGGGAGCCCGTGGTAGCTCCAGCTGCTTTGGAACACATTCTGCCACACTTGCTCTTTCTGCATGTCTCTAGCAGCCAGAAAGCGCTGTAAAGCGCTCTTTTCTCGAGAAAAGCAACACTCTGGGAAACCTCTGTAACTTTGCTTGCAGCAGCACCTTGGTGTGTTTTCTGTGTTCTCCAAGTGAAAATAAGCCTGTCGGGAGCCCGTGGTAGCTCCAGCTGCTTTGGAACACATTCTGCCACACTTGCTCTTTCTGCATGTCTCTAGCAGCCAGAAAGCGCTGTAAAGCGCTCTTTTCTCGAGAAAAGCAACACTCTGGGAAACCTCTGTAACTTTGCTTGCAGCAGCACCTTGGCGTGTTTTCTGTGTTCTCCAAGTGAAAATAAGCCTGTGGGGAGCCCGTGGTAGCTCCAGCTGCTTTGGAACACATTCTGCCACACTTGCTCTTTCTGCATGTCTCTAGCAGCCAGAAAGCGCTGTAAAGCGCTCTTTTCTCGAGAAAAGCAACACTCTGGGAAACCTCTGTAACTTTGCTTGCAGCAGCACCTTGGTGTGTTTTCTGTGTTCTCCAAGTGAAAATAAGCCTGTGGGGAGCCCGTGGTAGCTCCAGCTGCTTTGGAACACATTCTGCCACACTTGCTCTTTCTGCATGTCTCTAGCAGCCAGAAAGCGCTGTAAAGCGCTCTTTTCTCGAGAAAAGCAACACTCTGGGAAACCTCTGTAACTTTGCTTGCAGCAGCACCTTGGTGTGTTTTCTGTGTTCTCCAAGTGAAAATAAGCCTGTGGGGAGCCCGTGGTAGCTCCAGCTGCTTTGGAACACATTCTGCCACACTTGCTCTTTCTGCATGTCTCTAGCAGCCAGAAAGCGCTGTAAAGCGCTCTTTTCTCGAGAAAAGCAACACTCTGGGAAACCTCTGTAACTTTGCTTGCAGCAGCACCTTGGTGTGTTTTCTGTGTTCTCCAAGTGAAAATAAGCCTGTGGGGAGCCCGTGGTAGCTCCAGCTGCTTTGGAACACATTCTGCCACACTTGCTCTTTCTGCATGTCTCTAGCAGCCAGAAAGCGCTGTAAAGCGCTCTTTTCTCGAGAAAAGCAACACTCTGGGAAACCTCTGTAACTTTGCTTGCAGCAGCACCTTGGTGTGTTTTCTGTGTTCTCCAAGTGAAAATAAGCCTGTGGGGAGCCCGTGGTAGCTCCAGCTGCTTTGGAACACATTCTGCCACACTTGCTCTTTCTGCATGTCTCTAGCAGCCAGAAAGCGCTGTAAAGCGCTCTTTTCTCGAGAAAAGCAACACTCTGGGAAACCTCTGTAACTTTGCTTGCAGCAGCACCTTGGTGTGTTTTCTGTGTTCTCCAAGTGAAAATAAGCCTGTGGGGAGCCCGTGGTAGCTCCAGCTGCTTTGGAACACATTCTGCCACACTTGCTCTTTCTGCATGTCTCTAGCAGCCAGAAAGCGCTGTAAAGCGCTCTTTTCTCGAGAAAAGCAACACTCTGGGAAACCTCTGTAACTTTGCTTGCAGCAGCACCTTGGTGTGTTTTCTGTGTTCTCCAAGTGAAAATAAGCCTGTGGGGAGCCCGTGGTAGCTCCAGCTGCTTTGGAACACATTCTGCCACACTTGCTCTTTCTGCATGTCTCTAGCAGCCAGAAAGCGCTGTAAAGCGCTCTTTTCTCGAGAAAAGCAACACTCTGGGAAACCTCTGTAACTTTGCTTGCAGCAGCACCTTGGTGTGTTTTCTGTGTTCTCCAAGTGAAAATAAGCCTGTGGGGAGCCCGTGGTAGCTCCAGCTGCTTTGGAACACATTCTGCCACACTTGCTCTTTCTGCATGTCTCTAGCAGCCAGAAAGCGCTGTAAAGCGCTCTTTTCTCGAGAAAAGCAACACTCTGGGAAACCTCTGTAACTTTGCTTGCAGCAGCACCTTGGTGTGTTTTCTGTGTTCTCCAAGTGAAAATAAGCCTGTGGGGAGCCCGTGGTAGCTCCAGCTGCTTTGGAACACATTCTGCCACACTTGCTCTTTCTGCATGTCTCTAGCAGCCAGAAAGCGCTGTAAAGCGCTCTTTTCTCGAGAAAAGCAACACTCTGGGAAACCTCTGTAACTTTGCTTGCAGCAGCACCTTGGTGTGTTTTCTGTGTTCTCCAAGTGAAAATAAGCCTGTGGGGAGCCCGTGGTAGCTCCAGCTGCTTTGGAACACATTCTGCCACACTTGCTCTTTCTGCATGTCTCTAGCAGCCAGAAAGCGCTGTAAAGCGCTCTTTTCTCGAGAAAAGCAACACTCTGGGAAACCTCTGTAACTTTGCTTGCAGCAGCACCTTGGTGTGTTTTCTGTGTTCTCCAAGTGAAAATAAGCCTGTGGGGAGCCCGTGGTAGCTCCAGCTGCTTTGGAACACATTCTGCCACACTTGCTCTTTCTGCATGTCTCTAGCAGCCAGAAAGCGCTGTAAAGCGCTCTTTTCTCGAGAAAAGCAACACTCTGGGAAACCTCTGTAACTTTGCTTGCAGCAGCACCTTGGTGTGTTTTCTGTGTTCTCCAAGTGAAAAGAAGCCTGTCCGGAGCCCGTGGTAGCTCCAGCTGCTTTGGAACACATTCTGCCACACTTGCTCTTTCTGCATGTCTCTAGCAGCCAGAAAGCGCTGTAAAGCGCTCTTTTCTCGAGAAAAGCAACACTCTGGGAAACCTCTGTAACTTTGCTTGCAGCAGCACCTTGGCGTGTTTTCTGTGTTCTCCAAGTGAAAATAAGCCTGTGGGGAGCCCGTGGTAGCTCCAGCTGCTTTGGAACACATTCTGCCACACTTGCTCTTTCTGCATGTCTCTAGCAGCCAGAAAGCGCTGTAAAGCGCTCTTTTCTCGAGAAAAGCAACACTCTGGGAAACCTCTGTAACTTTGCTTGCAGCAGCACCTTGGTGTGTTTTCTGTGTTCTCCAAGTGAAAATAAGCCTGTGGGGAGCCCGTGGTAGCTCCAGCTGCTTTGGAACACATTCTGCCACACTTGCTCTTTCTGCATGTCTCTAGCAGCCAGAAAGCACTGTAAAGCGCTCTTTTCTCGAGAAAAGCAACACTCTGGGAAACCTCTGTAACTTTGCTTGCAGCAACACCTTGGTGTGTTTTCTGTGTTCTCCAAGTGAAAATAAGCCTGTGGGGAGCCCGTGGTAGCTCCAGCTGCTTTGGAACACATTCTGCCACACTTGCTCTTTCTGCATGTCTCTAGCAGCCAGAAAGCGCTGTAAAGCGCTCTTTTCTCGAGAAAAGCAACACTCTGGGAAACCTCTGTAACTTTGCTTGCAGCAGCACCTTGGTGTGTTTTCTGTGTTCTCCAAGTGAAAATAAGCCTGTCCGGAGCCCGTGGTAGCTCCAGCTGCTTTGGAACACATTCTGCCACACTTGCTCTTTCTGCATGTCTCTAGCAGCCAGAAAGCGCTGTAAAGCGCTCTTTTCTCGAGAAAAGCAACACTCTGGGAAACCTCTGTAACTTTGCTTGCAGCAGCACCTTGGTGTGTTTTCTGTGTTCTCCAAGTGAAAATAAGCCTGTGGGGAGCCCGTGGTAGCTCCAGCTGCTTTGGAACACATTCTGCCACACTTGCTCTTTCTGCATGTCTCTAGCAGCCAGAAAGCACTGTAAAGCGCTCTTTTCTCGAGAAAAGCAACACTCTGGGAAACCTCTGTAACTTTGCTTGCAGCAGCACCTTGGTGTGTTTTCTGTGTTCTCCAAGTGAAAATAAGCCTGTGGGGAGCCCGTGGTAGCTCCAGCTGCTTTGGAACACATTCTGCCACACTTGCTCTTTCTGCATGTCTCTAGCAGCCAGAAAGCGCTGTAAAGCGCTCTTTTCTCGAGAAAAGCAACACTCTGGGAAACCTCTGTAACTTTGCTTGCAGCAGCACCTTGGTGTGTTTTCTGTGTTCTCCAAGTGAAAAGAAGCCTGTGGGGAGCCCGTGGTAGCTCCAGCTGCTTTGGAACACATTCTGCCACACTTGCTCTTTCTGCATGTCTCTAGCAGCCAGAAAGCGCTGTAAAGCGCTCTTTTCTCGAGAAAAGCAACACTCTGGGAAACCTCTGTAACTTTGCTTGCAGCAGCACCTTGGTGTGTTTTCTGTGTTCTCCAAGTGAAAATAAGCCTGTGGGGAGCCCGTGGTAGCTCCAGCTGCTTTGGAACACATTCTGCCACACTTGCTCTTTCTGCATGTCTCTAGCAGCCAGAAAGCGCTGTAAAGCGCTCTTTTCTCGAGAAAAGCAACACTCTGGGAAACCTCTGTAACTTTGCTTGCAGCAGCACCTTGGTGTGTTTTCTGTGTTCTCCAAGTGAAAATAAGCCTGTGGGGAGCCCGTGGTAGCTCCAGCTGCTTTGGAACACATTCTGCCACACTTGCTCTTTCTGCATGTCTCTAGCAGCCAGAAAGCGCTGTAAAGCGCTCTTTTCTCGAGAAAAGCAACACTCTGGGAAACCTCTGTAACTTTGCTTGCAGCAGCACCTTGGTGTGTTTTCTGTGTTCTCCAAGTGAAAATAAGCCTGTGGGGAGCCCGTGGTAGCTCCAGCTGCTTTGGAACACATTCTGCCACACTTGCTCTTTCTGCATGTCTCTAGCAGCCAGAAAGCGCTGTAAAGCGCTCTTTTCTCGAGAAAAGCAACACTCTGGGAAACCTCTGTAACTTTGCTTGCAGCAGCACCTTGGCGTGTTTTCTGTGTTCTCCAAGTGAAAATAAGCCTGTGGGGAGCCCGTGGTAGCTCCAGCTGCTTTGGAACACATTCTGCCACACTTGCTCTTTCTGCATGTCTCTAGCAGCCAGAAAGCGCTGTAAAGCGCTCTTTTCTCGAGAAAAGCAACACTCTGGGAAACCTCTGTAACTTTGCTTGCAGCAGCACCTTGGTGTGTTTTCTGTGTTCTCCAAGTGAAAATAAGCCTGTGGGGAGCCCGTGGTAGCTCCAGCTGCTTTGGAACACATTCTGCCACACTTGCTCTTTCTGCATGTCTCTAGCAGCCAGAAAGCGCTGTAAAGCGCTCTTTTCTCGAGAAAAGCAACACTCTGGGAAACCTCTGTAACTTTGCTTGCAGCAGCACCTTGGTGTGTTTTCTGTGTTCTCCAAGTGAAAATAAGCCTGTGGGGAGCCCGTGGTAGCTCCAGCTGCTTTGGAACACATTCTGCCACACTTGCTCTTTCTGCATGTCTCTAGCAGCCAGAAAGCGCTGTAAAGCGCTCTTTTCTCGAGAAAAGCAACACTCTGGGAAACCTCTGTAACTTTGCTTGCAGCAGCACCTTGGTGTGTTTTCTGTGTTCTCCAAGTGAAAATAAGCCTGTGGGGAGCCCGTGGTAGCTCCAGCTGCTTTGGAACACATTCTGCCACACTTGCTCTTTCTGCATGTCTCTAGCAGCCAGAAAGCGCTGTAAAGCGCTCTTTTCTCGAGAAAAGCAACACTCTGGGAAACCTCTGTAACTTTGCTTGCAGCAGCACCTTGGTGTGTTTTCTGTGTTCTCCAAGTGAAAATAAGCCTGTGGGGAGCCCGTGGTAGCTCCAGCTGCTTTGGAACACATTCTGCCACACTTGCTCTTTCTGCATGTCTCTAGCAGCCAGAAAGCGCTGTAAAGCGCTCTTTTCTCGAGAAAAGCAACACTCTGGGAAACCTCTGTAACTTTGCTTGCAGCAGCACCTTGGTGTGTTTTCTGTGTTCTCCAAGTGAAAATAAGCCTGTGGGGAGCCCGTGGTAGCTCCAGCTGCTTTGGAACACATTCTGCCACACTTGCTCTTTCTGCATGTCTCTAGCAGCCAGAAAGCGCTGTAAAGCGCTCTTTTCTCGAGAAAAGCAACACTCTGGGAAACCTCTGTAACTTTGCTTGCAGCAGCACCTTGGTGTGTTTTCTGTGTTCTCCAAGTGAAAATAAGCCTGTGGGGAGCCCGTGGTAGCTCCAGCTGCTTTGGAACACATTCTGCCACACTTGCTCTTTCTGCATGTCTCTAGCAGCCAGAAAGCGCTGTAAAGCGCTCTTTTCTCGAGAAAAGCAACACTCTGGGAAACCTCTGTAACTTTGCTTGCAGCAGCACCTTGGTGTGTTTTCTGTGTTCTCCAAGTGAAAATAAGCCTGTGGGGAGCCCGTGGTAGCTCCAGCTGCTTTGGAACACATTCTGCCACACTTGCTCTTTCTGCATGTCTCTAGCAGCCAGAAAGCGCTGTAAAGCGCTCTTTTCTCGAGAAAAGCAACACTCTGGGAAACCTCTGTAACTTTGCTTGCAGCAGCACCTTGGTGTGTTTTCTGTGTTCTCCAAGTGAAAATAAGCCTGTGGGGAGCCCGTGGTAGCTCCAGCTGCTTTGGAACACATTCTGCCACACTTGCTCTTTCTGCATGTCTCTAGCAGCCAGAAAGCGCTGTAAAGCGCTCTTTTCTCGAGAAAAGCAACACTCTGGGAAACCTCTGTAACTTTGCTTGCAGCAGCACCTTGGTGTGTTTTCTGTGTTCTCCAAGTGAAAATAAGCCTGTGGGGAGCCCGTGGTAGCTCCAGCTGCTTTGGAACACATTCTGCCACACTTGCTCTTTCTGCATGTCTCTAGCAGCCAGAAAGCGCTGTAAAGCGCTCTTTTCTCGAGAAAAGCAACACTCTGGGAAACCTCTGTAACTTTGCTTGCAGCAGCACCTTGGTGTGTTTTCTGTGTTCTCCAAGTGAAAATAAGCCTGTGGGGAGCCCGTGGTAGCTCCAGCTGCTTTGGAACACATTCTGCCACACTTGCTCTTTCTGCATGTCTCTAGCAGCCAGAAAGCGCTGTAAAGCGCTCTTTTCTCGAGAAAAGCAACACTCTGGGAAACCTCTGTAACTTTGCTTGCAGCAGCACCTTGGTGTGTTTTCTGTGTTCTCCAAGTGAAAATAAGCCTGTCGGGAGCCCGTGGTAGCTCCAGCTGCTTTGGAACACATTCTGCCACACTTGCTCTTTCTGCATGTCTCTAGCAGCCAGAAAGCGCTGTAAAGCGCTCTTTTCTCGAGAAAAGCAACACTCTGGGAAACCTCTGTAACTTTGCTTGCAGCAGCACCTTGGTGTGTTTTCTGTGTTCTCCAAGTGAAAATAAGCCTGTCGGGAGCCCGTGGTAGCTCCAGCTGCTTTGGAACACATTCTGCCACACTTGCTCTTTCTGCATGTCTCTAGCAGCCAGAAAGCGCTGTAAAGCGCTCTTTTCTCGAGAAAAGCAACACTCTGGGAAACCTCTGTAACTTTGCTTGCAGCAGCACCTTGGTGTGTTTTCTGTGTTCTCCAAGTGAAAATAAGCCTGTGGGGAGCCCGTGGTAGCTCCAGCTGCTTTGGAACACATTCTGCCACACTTGCTCTTTCTGCATGTCTCTAGCAGCCAGAAAGCGCTGTAAAGCGCTCTTTTCTCGAGAAAAGCAACACTCTGGGAAACCTCTGTAACTTTGCTTGCAGCAGCACCTTGGTGTGTTTTCTGTGTTCTCCAAGTGAAAATAAGCCTGTCGGAGCCCGTGGTAGCTCCAGCTGCTTTGGAACACATTCTGCCACACTTGCTCTTTCTGCATGTCTCTAGCAGCCAGAAAGCGCTGTAAAGCGCTCTTTTCTCGAGAAAAGCAACACTCTGGGAAACCTCTGTAACTTTGCTTGCAGCAGCACCTTGGTGTGTTTTCTGTGTTCTCCAAGTGAAAATAAGCCTGTCGGGAGCCCGTGGTAGCTCCAGCTGCTTTGGAACACATTCTGCCACACTTGCTCTTTCTGCATGTCTCTAGCAGCCAGAAAGCGCTGTAAAGCGCTCTTTTCTCGAGAAAAGCAACACTCTGGGAAACCTCTGTAACTTTGCTTGCAGCAGCACCTTGGTGTGTTTTCTGTGTTCTCCAAGTGAAAATAAGCCTGTGGGGAGCCCGTGGTAGCTCCAGCTGCTTTGGAACACATTCTGCCACACTTGCTCTTTCTGCATGTCTCTAGCAGCCAGAAAGCGCTGTAAAGCGCTCTTTTCTCGAGAAAAGCAACACTCTGGGAAACCTCTGTAACTTTGCTTGCAGCAGCACCTTGGTGTGTTTTCTGTGTTCTCCAAGTGAAAATAAGCCTGTCGGGAGCCCGTGGTAGCTCCAGCTGCTTTGGAACACATTCTGCCACACTTGCTCTTTCTGCATGTCTCTAGCAGCCAGAAAGCGCTGTAAAGCGCTCTTTTCTCGAGAAAAGCAACACTCTGGGAAACCTCTGTAACTTTGCTTGCAGCAGCACCTTGGTGTGTTTTCTGTGTTCTCCAAGTGAAAATAAGCCTGTGGGGAGCCCGTGGTAGCTCCAGCTGCTTTGGAACACATTCTGCCACACTTGCTCTTTCTGCATGTCTCTAGCAGCCAGAAAGCGCTGTAAAGCGCTCTTTTCTCGAGAAAAGCAACACTCTGGGAAACCTCTGTAACTTTGCTTGCAGCAGCACCTTGGTGTGTTTTCTGTGTTCTCCAAGTGAAAATAAGCCTGTCGGGAGCCCGTGGTAGCTCCAGCTGCTTTGGAACACATTCTGCCACACTTGCTCTTTCTGCATGTCTCTAGCAGCCAGAAAGCGCTGTAAAGCGCTCTTTTCTCGAGAAAAGCAACACTCTGGGAAACCTCTGTAACTTTGCTTGCAGCAGCACCTTGGTGTGTTTTCTGTGTTCTCCAAGTGAAAATAAGCCTGTGGGGAGCCCGTGGTAGCTCCAGCTGCTTTGGAACACATTCTGCCACACTTGCTCTTTCTGCATGTCTCTAGCAGCCAGAAAGCGCTGTAAAGCGCTCTTTTCTCGAGAAAAGCAACACTCTGGGAAACCTCTGTAACTTTGCTTGCAGCAGCACCTTGGTGTGTTTTCTGTGTTCTCCAAGTGAAAATAAGCCTGTGGGGAGCCCGTGGTAGCTCCAGCTGCTTTGGAACACATTCTGCCACACTTGCTCTTTCTGCATGTCTCTAGCAGCCAGAAAGCGCTGTAAAGCGCTCTTTTCTCGAGAAAAGCAACACTCTGGGAAACCTCTGTAACTTTGCTTGCAGCAGCACCTTGGTGTGTTTTCTGTGTTCTCCAAGTGAAAATAAGCCTGTGGGGAGCCCGTGGTAGCTCCAGCTGCTTTGGAACACATTCTGCCACACTTGCTCTTTCTGCATGTCTCTAGCAGCCAGAAAGCGCTGTAAAGCGCTCTTTTCTCGAGAAAAGCAACACTCTGGGAAACCTCTGTAACTTTGCTTGCAGCAGCACCTTGGTGTGTTTTCTGTGTTCTCCAAGTGAAAATAAGCCTGTGGGGAGCCCGTGGTAGCTCCAGCTGCTTTGGAACACATTCTGCCACACTTGCTCTTTCTGCATGTCTCTAGCAGCCAGAAAGCGCTGTAAAGCGCTCTTTTCTCGAGAAAAGCAACACTCTGGGAAACCTCTGTAACTTTGCTTGCAGCAGCACCTTGGTGTGTTTTCTGTGTTCTCCAAGTGAAAATAAGCCTGTGGGGAGCCCGTGGTAGCTCCAGCTGCTTTGGAACACATTCTGCCACACTTGCTCTTTCTGCATGTCTCTAGCAGCCAGAAAGCGCTGTAAAGCGCTCTTTTCTCGAGAAAAGCAACACTCTGGGAAACCTCTGTAACTTTGCTTGCAGCAGCACCTTGGTGTGTTTTCTGTGTTCTCCAAGTGAAAATAAGCCTGTGGGGAGCCCGTGGTAGCTCCAGCTGCTTTGGAACACATTCTGCCACACTTGCTCTTTCTGCATGTCTCTAGCAGCCAGAAAGCGCTGTAAAGCGCTCTTTTCTCGAGAAAAGCAACACTCTGGGAAACCTCTGTAACTTTGCTTGCAGCAGCACCTTGGTGTGTTTTCTGTGTTCTCCAAGTGAAAATAAGCCTGTGGGGAGCCCGTGGTAGCTCCAGCTGCTTTGGAACACATTCTGCCACACTTGCTCTTTCTGCATGTCTCTAGCAGCCAGAAAGCGCTGTAAAGCGCTCTTTTCTCGAGAAAAGCAACACTCTGGGAAACCTCTGTAACTTTGCTTGCAGCAGCACCTTGGTGTGTTTTCTGTGTTCTCCAAGTGAAAATAAGCCTGTGGGGAGCCCGTGGTAGCTCCAGCTGCTTTGGAACACATTCTGCCACACTTGCTCTTTCTGCATGTCTCTAGCAGCCAGAAAGCGCTGTAAAGCGCTCTTTTCTCGAGAAAAGCAACACTCTGGGAAACCTCTGTAACTTTGCTTGCAGCAGCACCTTGGTGTGTTTTCTGTGTTCTCCAAGTGAAAATAAGCCTGTGGGGAGCCCGTGGTAGCTCCAGCTGCTTTGGAACACATTCTGCCACACTTGCTCTTTCTGCATGTCTCTAGCAGCCAGAAAGCGCTGTAAAGCGCTCTTTTCTCGAGAAAAGCAACACTCTGGGAAACCTCTGTAACTTTGCTTGCAGCAGCACCTTGGTGTGTTTTCTGTGTTCTCCAAGTGAAAATAAGCCTGTGGGGAGCCCGTGGTAGCTCCAGCTGCTTTGGAACACATTCTGCCACACTTGCTCTTTCTGCATGTCTCTAGCAGCCAGAAAGCGCTGTAAAGCGCTCTTTTCTCGAGAAAAGCAACACTCTGGGAAACCTCTGTAACTTTGCTTGCAGCAGCACCTTGGTGTGTTTTCTGTGTTCTCCAAGTGAAAATAAGCCTGTGGGGAGCCCGTGGTAGCTCCAGCTGCTTTGGAACACATTCTGCCACACTTGCTCTTTCTGCATGTCTCTAGCAGCCAGAAAGCGCTGTAAAGCGCTCTTTTCTCGAGAAAAGCAACACTCTGGGAAACCTCTGTAACTTTGCTTGCAGCAGCACCTTGGTGTGTTTTCTGTGTTCTCCAAGTGAAAATAAGCCTGTGGGGAGCCCGTGGTAGCTCCAGCTGCTTTGGAACACATTCTGCCACACTTGCTCTTTCTGCATGTCTCTAGCAGCCAGAAAGCGCTGTAAAGCGCTCTTTTCTCGAGAAAAGCAACACTCTGGGAAACCTCTGTAACTTTGCTTGCAGCAGCACCTTGGTGTGTTTTCTGTGTTCTCCAAGTGAAAATAAGCCTGTGGGGAGCCCGTGGTAGCTCCAGCTGCTTTGGAACACATTCTGCCACACTTGCTCTTTCTGCATGTCTCTAGCAGCCAGAAAGCGCTGTAAAGCGCTCTTTTCTCGAGAAAAGCAACACTCTGGGAAACCTCTGTAACTTTGCTTGCAGCAGCACCTTGGTGTGTTTTCTGTGTTCTCCAAGTGAAAATAAGCCTGTGGGGAGCCCGTGGTAGCTCCAGCTGCTTTGGAACACATTCTGCCACACTTGCTCTTTCTGCATGTCTCTAGCAGCCAGAAAGCGCTGTAAAGCGCTCTTTTCTCGAGAAAAGCAACACTCTGGGAAACCTCTGTAACTTTGCTTGCAGCAGCACCTTGGTGTGTTTTCTGTGTTCTCCAAGTGAAAATAAGCCTGTGGGGAGCCCGTGGTAGCTCCAGCTGCTTTGGAACACATTCTGCCACACTTGCTCTTTCTGCATGTCTCTAGCAGCCAGAAAGCGCTGTAAAGCGCTCTTTTCTCGAGAAAAGCAACACTCTGGGAAACCTCTGTAACTTTGCTTGCAGCAGCACCTTGGTGTGTTTTCTGTGTTCTCCAAGTGAAAATAAGCCTGTGGGGAGCCCGTGGTAGCTCCAGCTGCTTTGGAACACATTCTGCCACACTTGCTCTTTCTGCATGTCTCTAGCAGCCAGAAAGCGCTGTAAAGCGCTCTTTTCTCGAGAAAAGCAACACTCTGGGAAACCTCTGTAACTTTGCTTGCAGCAGCACCTTGGTGTGTTTTCTGTGTTCTCCAAGTGAAAATAAGCCTGTGGGGAGCCCGTGGTAGCTCCAGCTGCTTTGGAACACATTCTGCCACACTTGCTCTTTCTGCATGTCTCTAGCAGCCAGAAAGCGCTGTAAAGCGCTCTTTTCTCGAGAAAAGCAACACTCTGGGAAACCTCTGTAACTTTGCTTGCAGCAGCACCTTGGTGTGTTTTCTGTGTTCTCCAAGTGAAAATAAGCCTGTGGGGAGCCCGTGGTAGCTCCAGCTGCTTTGGAACACATTCTGCCACACTTGCTCTTTCTGCATGTCTCTAGCAGCCAGAAAGCGCTGTAAAGCGCTCTTTTCTCGAGAAAAGCAACACTCTGGGAAACCTCTGTAACTTTGCTTGCAGCAGCACCTTGGTGTGTTTTCTGTGTTCTCCAAGTGAAAATAAGCCTGTGGGGAGCCCGTGGTAGCTCCAGCTGCTTTGGAACACATTCTGCCACACTTGCTCTTTCTGCATGTCTCTAGCAGCCAGAAAGCGCTGTAAAGCGCTCTTTTCTCGAGAAAAGCAACACTCTGGGAAACCTCTGTAACTTTGCTTGCAGCAGCACCTTGGTGTGTTTTCTGTGTTCTCCAAGTGAAAATAAGCCTGTGGGGAGCCCGTGGTAGCTCCAGCTGCTTTGGAACACATTCTGCCACACTTGCTCTTTCTGCATGTCTCTAGCAGCCAGAAAGCGCTGTAAAGCGCTCTTTTCTCGAGAAAAGCAACACTCTGGGAAACCTCTGTAACTTTGCTTGCAGCAGCACCTTGGTGTGTTTTCTGTGTTCTCCAAGTGAAAATAAGCCTGTGGGGAGCCCGTGGTAGCTCCAGCTGCTTTGGAACACATTCTGCCACACTTGCTCTTTCTGCATGTCTCTAGCAGCCAGAAAGCGCTGTAAAGCGCTCTTTTCTCGAGAAAAGCAACACTCTGGGAAACCTCTGTAACTTTGCTTGCAGCAGCACCTTGGTGTGTTTTCTGTGTTCTCCAAGTGAAAATAAGCCTGTCGGGAGCCCGTGGTAGCTCCAGCTGCTTTGGAACACATTCTGCCACACTTGCTCTTTCTGCATGTCTCTAGCAGCCAGAAAGCGCTGTAAAGCGCTCTTTTCTCGAGAAAAGCAACACTCTGGGAAACCTCTGTAACTTTGCTTGCAGCAGCACCTTGGTGTGTTTTCTGTGTTCTCCAAGTGAAAATAAGCCTGTGGGGAGCCCGTGGTAGCTCCAGCTGCTTTGGAACACATTCTGCCACACTTGCTCTTTCTGCATGTCTCTAGCAGCCAGAAAGCGCTGTAAAGCGCTCTTTTCTCGAGAAAAGCAACACTCTGGGAAACCTCTGTAACTTTGCTTGCAGCAGCACCTTGGTGTGTTTTCTGTGTTCTCCAAGTGAAAATAAGCCTGTGGGGAGCCCGTGGTAGCTCCAGCTGCTTTGGAACACATTCTGCCACACTTGCTCTTTCTGCATGTCTCTAGCAGCCAGAAAGCGCTGTAAAGCGCTCTTTTCTCGAGAAAAGCAACACTCTGGGAAACCTCTGTAACTTTGCTTGCAGCAGCACCTTGGTGTGTTTTCTGTGTTCTCCAAGTGAAAATAAGCCTGTGGGGAGCCCGTGGTAGCTCCAGCTGCTTTGGAACACATTCTGCCACACTTGCTCTTTCTGCATGTCTCTAGCAGCCAGAAAGCGCTGTAAAGCGCTCTTTTCTCGAGAAAAGCAACACTCTGGGAAACCTCTGTAACTTTGCTTGCAGCAGCACCTTGGTGTGTTTTCTGTGTTCTCCAAGTGAAAATAAGCCTGTGGGGAGCCCGTGGTAGCTCCAGCTGCTTTGGAACACATTCTGCCACACTTGCTCTTTCTGCATGTCTCTAGCAGCCAGAAAGCGCTGTAAAGCGCTCTTTTCTCGAGAAAAGCAACACTCTGGGAAACCTCTGTAACTTTGCTTGCAGCAGCACCTTGGTGTGTTTTCTGTGTTCTCCAAGTGAAAATAAGCCTGTGGGGAGCCCGTGGTAGCTCCAGCTGCTTTGGAACACATTCTGCCACACTTGCTCTTTCTGCATGTCTCTAGCAGCCAGAAAGCGCTGTAAAGCGCTCTTTTCTCGAGAAAAGCAACACTCTGGGAAACCTCTGTAACTTTGCTTGCAGCAGCACCTTGGTGTGTTTTCTGTGTTCTCCAAGTGAAAATAAGCCTGTGGGGAGCCCGTGGTAGCTCCAGCTGCTTTGGAACACATTCTGCCACACTTGCTCTTTCTGCATGTCTCTAGCAGCCAGAAAGCGCTGTAAAGCGCTCTTTTCTCGAGAAAAGCAACACTCTGGGAAACCTCTGTAACTTTGCTTGCAGCAGCACCTTGGTGTGTTTTCTGTGTTCTCCAAGTGAAAATAAGCCTGTGGGGAGCCCGTGGTAGCTCCAGCTGCTTTGGAACACATTCTGCCACACTTGCTCTTTCTGCATGTCTCTAGCAGCCAGAAAGCGCTGTAAAGCGCTCTTTTCTCGAGAAAAGCAACACTCTGGGAAACCTCTGTAACTTTGCTTGCAGCAGCACCTTGGTGTGTTTTCTGTGTTCTCCAAGTGAAAATAAGCCTGTGGGGAGCCCGTGGTAGCTCCAGCTGCTTTGGAACACATTCTGCCACACTTGCTCTTTCTGCATGTCTCTAGCAGCCAGAAAGCGCTGTAAAGCGCTCTTTTCTCGAGAAAAGCAACACTCTGGGAAACCTCTGTAACTTTGCTTGCAGCAGCACCTTGGTGTGTTTTCTGTGTTCTCCAAGTGAAAATAAGCCTGTGGGGAGCCCGTGGTAGCTCCAGCTGCTTTGGAACACATTCTGCCACACTTGCTCTTTCTGCATGTCTCTAGCAGCCAGAAAGCGCTGTAAAGCGCTCTTTTCTCGAGAAAAGCAACACTCTGGGAAACCTCTGTAACTTTGCTTGCAGCAGCACCTTGGTGTGTTTTCTGTGTTCTCCAAGTGAAAATAAGCCTGTGGGGAGCCCGTGGTAGCTCCAGCTGCTTTGGAACACATTCTGCCACACTTGCTCTTTCTGCATGTCTCTAGCAGCCAGAAAGCGCTGTAAAGCGCTCTTTTCTCGAGAAAAGCAACACTCTGGGAAACCTCTGTAACTTTGCTTGCAGCAGCACCTTGGTGTGTTTTCTGTGTTCTCCAAGTGAAAATAAGCCTGTGGGGAGCCCGTGGTAGCTCCAGCTGCTTTGGAACACATTCTGCCACACTTGCTCTTTCTGCATGTCTCTAGCAGCCAGAAAGCGCTGTAAAGCGCTCTTTTCTCGAGAAAAGCAACACTCTGGGAAACCTCTGTAACTTTGCTTGCAGCAGCACCTTGGTGTGTTTTCTGTGTTCTCCAAGTGAAAATAAGCCTGTGGGGAGCCCGTGGTAGCTCCAGCTGCTTTGGAACACATTCTGCCACACTTGCTCTTTCTGCATGTCTCTAGCAGCCAGAAAGCGCTGTAAAGCGCTCTTTTCTCGAGAAAAGCAACACTCTGGGAAACCTCTGTAACTTTGCTTGCAGCAGCACCTTGGTGTGTTTTCTGTGTTCTCCAAGTGAAAATAAGCCTGTGGGGAGCCCGTGGTAGCTCCAGCTGCTTTGGAACACATTCTGCCACACTTGCTCTTTCTGCATGTCTCTAGCAGCCAGAAAGCGCTGTAAAGCGCTCTTTTCTCGAGAAAAGCAACACTCTGGGAAACCTCTGTAACTTTGCTTGCAGCAGCACCTTGGTGTGTTTTCTGTGTTCTCCAAGTGAAAATAAGCCTGTGGGGAGCCCGTGGTAGCTCCAGCTGCTTTGGAACACATTCTGCCACACTTGCTCTTTCTGCATGTCTCTAGCAGCCAGAAAGCGCTGTAAAGCGCTCTTTTCTCGAGAAAAGCAACACTCTGGGAAACCTCTGTAACTTTGCTTGCAGCAGCACCTTGGTGTGTTTTCTGTGTTCTCCAAGTGAAAATAAGCCTGTCGGGAGCCCGTGGTAGCTCCAGCTGCTTTGGAACACATTCTGCCACACTTGCTCTTTCTGCATGTCTCTAGCAGCCAGAAAGCGCTGTAAAGCGCTCTTTTCTCGAGAAAAGCAACACTCTGGGAAACCTCTGTAACTTTGCTTGCAGCAGCACCTTGGTGTGTTTTCTGTGTTCTCCAAGTGAAAATAAGCCTGTGGGGAGCCCGTGGTAGCTCCAGCTGCTTTGGAACACATTCTGCCACACTTGCTCTTTCTGCATGTCTCTAGCAGCCAGAAAGCGCTGTAAAGCGCTCTTTTCTCGAGAAAAGCAACACTCTGGGAAACCTCTGTAACTTTGCTTGCAGCAGCACCTTGGTGTGTTTTCTGTGTTCTCCAAGTGAAAATAAGCCTGTGGGGAGCCCGTGGTAGCTCCAGCTGCTTTGGAACACATTCTGCCACACTTGCTCTTTCTGCATGTCTCTAGCAGCCAGAAAGCGCTGTAAAGCGCTCTTTTCTCGAGAAAAGCAACACTCTGGGAAACCTCTGTAACTTTGCTTGCAGCAGCACCTTGGTGTGTTTTCTGTGTTCTCCAAGTGAAAATAAGCCTGTCGGGAGCCCGTGGTAGCTCCAGCTGCTTTGGAACACATTCTGCCACACTTGCTCTTTCTGCATGTCTCTAGCAGCCAGAAAGCGCTGTAAAGCGCTCTTTTCTCGAGAAAAGCAACACTCTGGGAAACCTCTGTAACTTTGCTTGCAGCAGCACCTTGGTGTGTTTTCTGTGTTCTCCAAGTGAAAATAAGCCTGTGGGGAGCCCGTGGTAGCTCCAGCTGCTTTGGAACACATTCTGCCACACTTGCTCTTTCTGCATGTCTCTAGCAGCCAGAAAGCGCTGTAAAGCGCTCTTTTCTCGAGAAAAGCAACACTCTGGGAAACCTCTGTAACTTTGCTTGCAGCAGCACCTTGGTGTGTTTTCTGTGTTCTCCAAGTGAAAATAAGCCTGTGGGGAGCCCGTGGTAGCTCCAGCTGCTTTGGAACACATTCTGCCACACTTGCTCTTTCTGCATGTCTCTAGCAGCCAGAAAGCGCTGTAAAGCGCTCTTTTCTCGAGAAAAGCAACACTCTGGGAAACCTCTGTAACTTTGCTTGCAGCAGCACCTTGGTGTGTTTTCTGTGTTCTCCAAGTGAAAATAAGCCTGTCGGGAGCCCGTGGTAGCTCCAGCTGCTTTGGAACACATTCTGCCACACTTGCTCTTTCTGCATGTCTCTAGCAGCCAGAAAGCGCTGTAAAGCGCTCTTTTCTCGAGAAAAGCAACACTCTGGGAAACCTCTGTAACTTTGCTTGCAGCAGCACCTTGGTGTGTTTTCTGTGTTCTCCAAGTGAAAATAAGCCTGTCCGGGGGCCCGTGGTAGCTCCAGCTGCTTTGGAACACATTCTGCCACACTTGCTCTTTCTGCATGTCTCTAGCAGCCAGAAAGCGCTGTAAAGCGCTCTTTTCTCGAGAAAAGCAACACTCTGGGAAACCTCTGTAACTTTGCTTGCAGCAGCACCTTGGTGTGTTTTCTGTGTTCTCCAAGTGAAAATAAGCCTGTGGGGAGCCCGTGGTAGCTCCAGCTGCTTTGGAACACATTCTGCCACACTTGCTCTTTCTGCATGTCTCTAGCAGCCAGAAAGCGCTGTAAAGCGCTCTTTTCTCGAGAAAAGCAACACTCTGGGAAACCTCTGTAACTTTGCTTGCAGCAGCACCTTGGTGTGTTTTCTGTGTTCTCCAAGTGAAAATAAGCCTGTGGGGAGCCCGTGGTAGCTCCAGCTGCTTTGGAACACATTCTGCCACACTTGCTCTTTCTGCATGTCTCTAGCAGCCAGAAAGCGCTGTAAAGCGCTCTTTTCTCGAGAAAAGCAACACTCTGGGAAACCTCTGTAACTTTGCTTGCAGCAGCACCTTGGTGTGTTTTCTGTGTTCTCCAAGTGAAAATAAGCCTGTGGGGAGCCCGTGGTAGCTCCAGCTGCTTTGGAACACATTCTGCCACACTTGCTCTTTCTGCATGTCTCTAGCAGCCAGAAAGCGCTGTAAAGCGCTCTTTTCTCGAGAAAAGCAACACTCTGGGAAACCTCTGTAACTTTGCTTGCAGCAGCACCTTGGTGTGTTTTCTGTGTTCTCCAAGTGAAAATAAGCCTGTGGGGAGCCCGTGGTAGCTCCAGCTGCTTTGGAACACATTCTGCCACACTTGCTCTTTCTGCATGTCTCTAGCAGCCAGAAAGCGCTGTAAAGCGCTCTTTTCTCGAGAAAAGCAACACTCTGGGAAACCTCTGTAACTTTGCTTGCAGCAGCACCTTGGTGTGTTTTCTGTGTTCTCCAAGTGAAAATAAGCCTGTGGGGAGCCCGTGGTAGCTCCAGCTGCTTTGGAACACATTCTGCCACACTTGCTCTTTCTGCATGTCTCTAGCAGCCAGAAAGCGCTGTAAAGCGCTCTTTTCTCGAGAAAAGCAACACTCTGGGAAACCTCTGTAACTTTGCTTGCAGCAGCACCTTGGTGTGTTTTCTGTGTTCTCCAAGTGAAAATAAGCCTGTGGGGAGCCCGTGGTAGCTCCAGCTGCTTTGGAACACATTCTGCCACACTTGCTCTTTCTGCATGTCTCTAGCAGCCAGAAAGCGCTGTAAAGCGCTCTTTTCTCGAGAAAAGCAACACTCTGGGAAACCTCTGTAACTTTGCTTGCAGCAGCACCTTGGTGTGTTTTCTGTGTTCTCCAAGTGAAAATAAGCCTGTGGGGAGCCCGTGGTAGCTCCAGCTGCTTTGGAACACATTCTGCCACACTTGCTCTTTCTGCATGTCTCTAGCAGCCAGAAAGCGCTGTAAAGCGCTCTTTTCTCGAGAAAAGCAACACTCTGGGAAACCTCTGTAACTTTGCTTGCAGCAGCACCTTGGTGTGTTTTCTGTGTTCTCCAAGTGAAAATAAGCCTGTCGGGAGCCCGTGGTAGCTCCAGCTGCTTTGGAACACATTCTGCCACACTTGCTCTTTCTGCATGTCTCTAGCAGCCAGAAAGCGCTGTAAAGCGCTCTTTTCTCGAGAAAAGCAACACTCTGGGAAACCTCTGTAACTTTGCTTGCAGCAGCACCTTGGTGTGTTTTCTGTGTTCTCCAAGTGAAAATAAGCCTGTGGGGAGCCCGTGGTAGCTCCAGCTGCTTTGGAACACATTCTGCCACACTTGCTCTTTCTGCATGTCTCTAGCAGCCAGAAAGCGCTGTAAAGCGCTCTTTTCTCGAGAAAAGCAACACTCTGGGAAACCTCTGTAACTTTGCTTGCAGCAGCACCTTGGTGTGTTTTCTGTGTTCTCCAAGTGAAAATAAGCCTGTGGGGAGCCCGTGGTAGCTCCAGCTGCTTTGGAACACATTCTGCCACACTTGCTCTTTCTGCATGTCTCTAGCAGCCAGAAAGCGCTGTAAAGCGCTCTTTTCTCGAGAAAAGCAACACTCTGGGAAACCTCTGTAACTTTGCTTGCAGCAGCACCTTGGTGTGTTTTCTGTGTTCTCCAAGTGAAAATAAGCCTGTGGGGAGCCCGTGGTAGCTCCAGCTGCTTTGGAACACATTCTGCCACACTTGCTCTTTCTGCATGTCTCTAGCAGCCAGAAAGCGCTGTAAAGCGCTCTTTTCTCGAGAAAAGCAACACTCTGGGAAACCTCTGTAACTTTGCTTGCAGCAGCACCTTGGTGTGTTTTCTGTGTTCTCCAAGTGAAAATAAGCCTGTGGGGAGCCCGTGGTAGCTCCAGCTGCTTTGGAACACATTCTGCCACACTTGCTCTTTCTGCATGTCTCTAGCAGCCAGAAAGCGCTGTAAAGCGCTCTTTTCTCGAGAAAAGCAACACTCTGGGAAACCTCTGTAACTTTGCTTGCAGCAGCACCTTGGTGTGTTTTCTGTGTTCTCCAAGTGAAAATAAGCCTGTGGGGAGCCCGTGGTAGCTCCAGCTGCTTTGGAACACATTCTGCCACACTTGCTCTTTCTGCATGTCTCTAGCAGCCAGAAAGCGCTGTAAAGCGCTCTTTTCTCGAGAAAAGCAACACTCTGGGAAACCTCTGTAACTTTGCTTGCAGCAGCACCTTGGTGTGTTTTCTGTGTTCTCCAAGTGAAAATAAGCCTGTGGGGAGCCCGTGGTAGCTCCAGCTGCTTTGGAACACATTCTGCCACACTTGCTCTTTCTGCATGTCTCTAGCAGCCAGAAAGCGCTGTAAAGCGCTCTTTTCTCGAGAAAAGCAACACTCTGGGAAACCTCTGTAACTTTGCTTGCAGCAGCACCTTGGTGTGTTTTCTGTGTTCTCCAAGTGAAAATAAGCCTGTGGGGAGCCCGTGGTAGCTCCAGCTGCTTTGGAACACATTCTGCCACACTTGCTCTTTCTGCATGTCTCTAGCAGCCAGAAAGCGCTGTAAAGCGCTCTTTTCTCGAGAAAAGCAACACTCTGGGAAACCTCTGTAACTTTGCTTGCAGCAGCACCTTGGTGTGTTTTCTGTGTTCTCCAAGTGAAAATAAGCCTGTGGGGAGCCCGTGGTAGCTCCAGCTGCTTTGGAACACATTCTGCCACACTTGCTCTTTCTGCATGTCTCTAGCAGCCAGAAAGCGCTGTAAAGCGCTCTTTTCTCGAGAAAAGCAACACTCTGGGAAACCTCTGTAACTTTGCTTGCAGCAGCACCTTGGTGTGTTTTCTGTGTTCTCCAAGTGAAAATAAGCCTGTGGGGAGCCCGTGGTAGCTCCAGCTGCTTTGGAACACATTCTGCCACACTTGCTCTTTCTGCATGTCTCTAGCAGCCAGAAAGCGCTGTAAAGCGCTCTTTTCTCGAGAAAAGCAACACTCTGGGAAACCTCTGTAACTTTGCTTGCAGCAGCACCTTGGTGTGTTTTCTGTGTTCTCCAAGTGAAAATAAGCCTGTGGGGAGCCCGTGGTAGCTCCAGCTGCTTTGGAACACATTCTGCCACACTTGCTCTTTCTGCATGTCTCTAGCAGCCAGAAAGCGCTGTAAAGCGCTCTTTTCTCGAGAAAAGCAACACTCTGGGAAACCTCTGTAACTTTGCTTGCAGCAGCACCTTGGTGTGTTTTCTGTGTTCTCCAAGTGAAAATAAGCCTGTGGGGAGCCCGTGGTAGCTCCAGCTGCTTTGGAACACATTCTGCCACACTTGCTCTTTCTGCATGTCTCTAGCAGCCAGAAAGCGCTGTAAAGCGCTCTTTTCTCGAGAAAAGCAACACTCTGGGAAACCTCTGTAACTTTGCTTGCAGCAGCACCTTGGTGTGTTTTCTGTGTTCTCCAAGTGAAAATAAGCCTGTGGGGAGCCCGTGGTAGCTCCAGCTGCTTTGGAACACATTCTGCCACACTTGCTCTTTCTGCATGTCTCTAGCAGCCAGAAAGCGCTGTAAAGCGCTCTTTTCTCGAGAAAAGCAACACTCTGGGAAACCTCTGTAACTTTGCTTGCAGCAGCACCTTGGTGTGTTTTCTGTGTTCTCCAAGTGAAAATAAGCCTGTGGGGAGCCCGTGGTAGCTCCAGCTGCTTTGGAACACATTCTGCCACACTTGCTCTTTCTGCATGTCTCTAGCAGCCAGAAAGCGCTGTAAAGCGCTCTTTTCTCGAGAAAAGCAACACTCTGGGAAACCTCTGTAACTTTGCTTGCAGCAGCACCTTGGTGTGTTTTCTGTGTTCTCCAAGTGAAAATAAGCCTGTGGGGAGCCCGTGGTAGCTCCAGCTGCTTTGGAACACATTCTGCCACACTTGCTCTTTCTGCATGTCTCTAGCAGCCAGAAAGCGCTGTAAAGCGCTCTTTTCTCGAGAAAAGCAACACTCTGGGAAACCTCTGTAACTTTGCTTGCAGCAGCACCTTGGTGTGTTTTCTGTGTTCTCCAAGTGAAAATAAGCCTGTGGGGAGCCCGTGGTAGCTCCAGCTGCTTTGGAACACATTCTGCCACACTTGCTCTTTCTGCATGTCTCTAGCAGCCAGAAAGCGCTGTAAAGCGCTCTTTTCTCGAGAAAAGCAACACTCTGGGAAACCTCTGTAACTTTGCTTGCAGCAGCACCTTGGTGTGTTTTCTGTGTTCTCCAAGTGAAAATAAGCCTGTGGGGAGCCCGTGGTAGCTCCAGCTGCTTTGGAACACATTCTGCCACACTTGCTCTTTCTGCATGTCTCTAGCAGCCAGAAAGCGCTGTAAAGCGCTCTTTTCTCGAGAAAAGCAACACTCTGGGAAACCTCTGTAACTTTGCTTGCAGCAGCACCTTGGTGTGTTTTCTGTGTTCTCCAAGTGAAAATAAGCCTGTGGGGAGCCCGTGGTAGCTCCAGCTGCTTTGGAACACATTCTGCCACACTTGCTCTTTCTGCATGTCTCTAGCAGCCAGAAAGCGCTGTAAAGCGCTCTTTTCTCGAGAAAAGCAACACTCTGGGAAACCTCTGTAACTTTGCTTGCAGCAGCACCTTGGTGTGTTTTCTGTGTTCTCCAAGTGAAAATAAGCCTGTGGGGAGCCCGTGGTAGCTCCAGCTGCTTGGAACACATTCTGCCACACTTGCTCTTTCTGCATGTCTCTAGCAGCCAGAAAGCGCTGTAAAGCGCTCTTTTCTCGAGAAAAGCAACACTCTGGGAAACCTCTGTAACTTTGCTTGCAGCAGCACCTTGGTGTGTTTTCTGTGTTCTCCAAGTGAAAATAAGCCTGTGGGGAGCCCGTGGTAGCTCCAGCTGCTTTGGAACACATTCTGCCACACTTGCTCTTTCTGCATGTCTCTAGCAGCCAGAAAGCGCTGTAAAGCGCTCTTTTCTCGAGAAAAGCAACACTCTGGGAAACCTCTGTAACTTTGCTTGCAGCAGCACCTTGGTGTGTTTTCTGTGTTCTCCAAGTGAAAATAAGCCTGTGGGGAGCCCGTGGTAGCTCCAGCTGCTTTGGAACACATTCTGCCACACTTGCTCTTTCTGCATGTCTCTAGCAGCCAGAAAGCGCTGTAAAGCGCTCTTTTCTCGAGAAAAGCAACACTCTGGGAAACCTCTGTAACTTTGCTTGCAGCAGCACCTTGGTGTGTTTTCTGTGTTCTCCAAGTGAAAATAAGCCTGTGGGGAGCCCGTGGTAGCTCCAGCTGCTTTGGAACACATTCTGCCACACTTGCTCTTTCTGCATGTCTCTAGCAGCCAGAAAGCGCTGTAAAGCGCTCTTTTCTCGAGAAAAGCAACACTCTGGGAAACCTCTGTAACTTTGCTTGCAGCAGCACCTTGGTGTGTTTTCTGTGTTCTCCAAGTGAAAATAAGCCTGTGGGGAGCCCGTGGTAGCTCCAGCTGCTTTGGAACACATTCTGCCACACTTGCTCTTTCTGCATGTCTCTAGCAGCCAGAAAGCGCTGTAAAGCGCTCTTTTCTCGAGAAAAGCAACACTCTGGGAAACCTCTGTAACTTTGCTTGCAGCAGCACCTTGGTGTGTTTTCTGTGTTCTCCAAGTGAAAATAAGCCTGTGGGGAGCCCGTGGTAGCTCCAGCTGCTTTGGAACACATTCTGCCACACTTGCTCTTTCTGCATGTCTCTAGCAGCCAGAAAGCGCTGTAAAGCGCTCTTTTCTCGAGAAAAGCAACACTCTGGGAAACCTCTGTAACTTTGCTTGCAGCAGCACCTTGGTGTGTTTTCTGTGTTCTCCAAGTGAAAATAAGCCTGTGGGGAGCCCGTGGTAGCTCCAGCTGCTTTGGAACACATTCTGCCACACTTGCTCTTTCTGCATGTCTCTAGCAGCCAGAAAGCGCTGTAAAGCGCTCTTTTCTCGAGAAAAGCAACACTCTGGGAAACCTCTGTAACTTTGCTTGCAGCAGCACCTTGGTGTGTTTTCTGTGTTCTCCAAGTGAAAATAAGCCTGTGGGGAGCCCGTGGTAGCTCCAGCTGCTTTGGAACACATTCTGCCACACTTGCTCTTTCTGCATGTCTCTAGCAGCCAGAAAGCGCTGTAAAGCGCTCTTTTCTCGAGAAAAGCAACACTCTGGGAAACCTCTGTAACTTTGCTTGCAGCAGCACCTTGGTGTGTTTTCTGTGTTCTCCAAGTGAAAATAAGCCTGTGGGGAGCCCGTGGTAGCTCCAGCTGCTTTGGAACACATTCTGCCACACTTGCTCTTTCTGCATGTCTCTAGCAGCCAGAAAGCGCTGTAAAGCGCTCTTTTCTCGAGAAAAGCAACACTCTGGGAAACCTCTGTAACTTTGCTTGCAGCAGCACCTTGGTGTGTTTTCTGTGTTCTCCAAGTGAAAATAAGCCTGTGGGGAGCCCGTGGTAGCTCCAGCTGCTTTGGAACACATTCTGCCACACTTGCTCTTTCTGCATGTCTCTAGCAGCCAGAAAGCGCTGTAAAGCGCTCTTTTCTCGAGAAAAGCAACACTCTGGGAAACCTCTGTAACTTTGCTTGCAGCAGCACCTTGGTGTGTTTTCTGTGTTCTCCAAGTGAAAATAAGCCTGTGGGGAGCCCGTGGTAGCTCCAGCTGCTTTGGAACACATTCTGCCACACTTGCTCTTTCTGCATGTCTCTAGCAGCCAGAAAGCGCTGTAAAGCGCTCTTTTCTCGAGAAAAGCAACACTCTGGGAAACCTCTGTAACTTTGCTTGCAGCAGCACCTTGGTGTGTTTTCTGTGTTCTCCAAGTGAAAATAAGCCTGTGGGGAGCCCGTGGTAGCTCCAGCTGCTTTGGAACACATTCTGCCACACTTGCTCTTTCTGCATGTCTCTAGCAGCCAGAAAGCGCTGTAAAGCGCTCTTTTCTCGAGAAAAGCAACACTCTGGGAAACCTCTGTAACTTTGCTTGCAGCAGCACCTTGGTGTGTTTTCTGTGTTCTCCAAGTGAAAATAAGCCTGTGGGGAGCCCGTGGTAGCTCCAGCTGCTTTGGAACACATTCTGCCACACTTGCTCTTTCTGCATGTCTCTAGCAGCCAGAAAGCGCTGTAAAGCGCTCTTTTCTCGAGAAAAGCAACACTCTGGGAAACCTCTGTAACTTTGCTTGCAGCAGCACCTTGGTGTGTTTTCTGTGTTCTCCAAGTGAAAATAAGCCTGTGGGGAGCCCGTGGTAGCTCCAGCTGCTTTGGAACACATTCTGCCACACTTGCTCTTTCTGCATGTCTCTAGCAGCCAGAAAGCGCTGTAAAGCGCTCTTTTCTCGAGAAAAGCAACACTCTGGGAAACCTCTGTAACTTTGCTTGCAGCAGCACCTTGGTGTGTTTTCTGTGTTCTCCAAGTGAAAATAAGCCTGTGGGGAGCCCGTGGTAGCTCCAGCTGCTTTGGAACACATTCTGCCACACTTGCTCTTTCTGCATGTCTCTAGCAGCCAGAAAGCGCTGTAAAGCGCTCTTTTCTCGAGAAAAGCAACACTCTGGGAAACCTCTGTAACTTTGCTTGCAGCAGCACCTTGGTGTGTTTTCTGTGTTCTCCAAGTGAAAATAAGCCTGTGGGGAGCCCGTGGTAGCTCCAGCTGCTTTGGAACACATTCTGCCACACTTGCTCTTTCTGCATGTCTCTAGCAGCCAGAAAGCGCTGTAAAGCGCTCTTTTCTCGAGAAAAGCAACACTCTGGGAAACCTCTGTAACTTTGCTTGCAGCAGCACCTTGGTGTGTTTTCTGTGTTCTCCAAGTGAAAATAAGCCTGTGGGGAGCCCGTGGTAGCTCCAGCTGCTTTGGAACACATTCTGCCACACTTGCTCTTTCTGCATGTCTCTAGCAGCCAGAAAGCGCTGTAAAGCGCTCTTTTCTCGAGAAAAGCAACACTCTGGGAAACCTCTGTAACTTTGCTTGCAGCAGCACCTTGGTGTGTTTTCTGTGTTCTCCAAGTGAAAATAAGCCTGTGGGGAGCCCGTGGTAGCTCCAGCTGCTTTGGAACACATTCTGCCACACTTGCTCTTTCTGCATGTCTCTAGCAGCCAGAAAGCGCTGTAAAGCGCTCTTTTCTCGAGAAAAGCAACACTCTGGGAAACCTCTGTAACTTTGCTTGCAGCAGCACCTTGGTGTGTTTTCTGTGTTCTCCAAGTGAAAATAAGCCTGTGGGGAGCCCGTGGTAGCTCCAGCTGCTTTGGAACACATTCTGCCACACTTGCTCTTTCTGCATGTCTCTAGCAGCCAGAAAGCGCTGTAAAGCGCTCTTTTCTCGAGAAAAGCAACACTCTGGGAAACCTCTGTAACTTTGCTTGCAGCAGCACCTTGGTGTGTTTTCTGTGTTCTCCAAGTGAAAATAAGCCTGTGGGGAGCCCGTGGTAGCTCCAGCTGCTTTGGAACACATTCTGCCACACTTGCTCTTTCTGCATGTCTCTAGCAGCCAGAAAGCGCTGTAAAGCGCTCTTTTCTCGAGAAAAGCAACACTCTGGGAAACCTCTGTAACTTTGCTTGCAGCAGCACCTTGGTGTGTTTTCTGTGTTCTCCAAGTGAAAATAAGCCTGTGCGGGAGCCCGTGGTAGCTCCAGCTGCTTTGGAACACATTCTGCCACACTTGCTCTTTCTGCATGTCTCTAGCAGCCAGAAAGCGCTGTAAAGCGCTCTTTTCTCGAGAAAAGCAACACTCTGGGAAACCTCTGTAACTTTGCTTGCAGCAGCACCTTGGTGTGTTTTCTGTGTTCTCCAAGTGAAAATAAGCCTGTCGGGAGCCCGTGGTAGCTCCAGCTGCTTTGGAACACATTCTGCCACACTTGCTCTTTCTGCATGTCTCTAGCAGCCAGAAAGCGCTGTAAAGCGCTCTTTTCTCGAGAAAAGCAACACTCTGGGAAACCTCTGTAACTTTGCTTGCAGCAGCACCTTGGTGTGTTTTCTGTGTTCTCCAAGTGAAAATAAGCCTGTCGTGGAGCCCGTGGTAGCTCCAGCTGCTTTGGAACACATTCTGCCACACTTGCTCTTTCTGCATGTCTCTAGCAGCCAGAAAGCGCTGTAAAGCGCTCTTTTCTCGAGAAAAGCAACACTCTGGGAAACCTCTGTAACTTTGCTTGCAGCAGCACCTTGGTGTGTTTTCTGTGTTCTCCAAGTGAAAATAAGCCTGTGGGGAGCCCGTGGTAGCTCCAGCTGCTTTGGAACACATTCTGCCACACTTGCTCTTTCTGCATGTCTCTAGCAGCCAGAAAGCGCTGTAAAGCGCTCTTTTCTCGAGAAAAGCAACACTCTGGGAAACCTCTGTAACTTTGCTTGCAGCAGCACCTTGGTGTGTTTTCTGTGTTCTCCAAGTGAAAATAAGCCTGTCGGGAGCCCGTGGTAGCTCCAGCTGCTTTGGAACACATTCTGCCACACTTGCTCTTTCTGCATGTCTCTAGCAGCCAGAAAGCGCTGTAAAGCGCTCTTTTCTCGAGAAAAGCAACACTCTGGGAAACCTCTGTAACTTTGCTTGCAGCAGCACCTTGGTGTGTTTTCTGTGTTCTCCAAGTGAAAATAAGCCTGTCGGGAGCCCGTGGTAGCTCCAGCTGCTTTGGAACACATTCTGCCACACTTGCTCTTTCTGCATGTCTCTAGCAGCCAGAAAGCGCTGTAAAGCGCTCTTTTCTCGAGAAAAGCAACACTCTGGGAAACCTCTGTAACTTTGCTTGCAGCAGCACCTTGGTGTGTTTTCTGTGTTCTCCAAGTGAAAATAAGCCTGTCGGGAGCCCGTGGTAGCTCCAGCTGCTTTGGAACACATTCTGCCACACTTGCTCTTTCTGCATGTCTCTAGCAGCCAGAAAGCGCTGTAAAGCGCTCTTTTCTCGAGAAAAGCAACACTCTGGGAAACCTCTGTAACTTTGCTTGCAGCAGCACCTTGGTGTGTTTTCTGTGTTCTCCAAGTGAAAATAAGCCTGTGGGGAGCCCGTGGTAGCTCCAGCTGCTTTGGAACACATTCTGCCACACTTGCTCTTTCTGCATGTCTCTAGCAGCCAGAAAGCGCTGTAAAGCGCTCTTTTCTCGAGAAAAGCAACACTCTGGGAAACCTCTGTAACTTTGCTTGCAGCAGCACCTTGGTGTGTTTTCTGTGTTCTCCAAGTGAAAATAAGCCTGTGGGGAGCCCGTGGTAGCTCCAGCTGCTTTGGAACACATTCTGCCACACTTGCTCTTTCTGCATGTCTCTAGCAGCCAGAAAGCGCTGTAAAGCGCTCTTTTCTCGAGAAAAGCAACACTCTGGGAAACCTCTGTAACTTTGCTTGCAGCAGCACCTTGGTGTGTTTTCTGTGTTCTCCAAGTGAAAATAAGCCTGTGGGGAGCCCGTGGTAGCTCCAGCTGCTTTGGAACACATTCTGCCACACTTGCTCTTTCTGCATGTCTCTAGCAGCCAGAAAGCGCTGTAAAGCGCTCTTTTCTCGAGAAAAGCAACACTCTGGGAAACCTCTGTAACTTTGCTTGCAGCAGCACCTTGGTGTGTTTTCTGTGTTCTCCAAGTGAAAATAAGCCTGTGGGGAGCCCGTGGTAGCTCCAGCTGCTTTGGAACACATTCTGCCACACTTGCTCTTTCTGCATGTCTCTAGCAGCCAGAAAGCGCTGTAAAGCGCTCTTTTCTCGAGAAAAGCAACACTCTGGGAAACCTCTGTAACTTTGCTTGCAGCAGCACCTTGGTGTGTTTTCTGTGTTCTCCAAGTGAAAATAAGCCTGTGGGGAGCCCGTGGTAGCTCCAGCTGCTTTGGAACACATTCTGCCACACTTGCTCTTTCTGCATGTCTCTAGCAGCCAGAAAGCGCTGTAAAGCGCTCTTTTCTCGAGAAAAGCAACACTCTGGGGAAACCTCTGTAACTTTGCTTGCAGCAGCACCTTGGTGTGTTTTCTGTGTTCTCCAAGTGAAAATAAGCCTGTCGGGAGCCCGTGGTAGCTCCAGCTGCTTTGGAACACATTCTGCCACACTTGCTCTTTCTGCATGTCTCTAGCAGCCAGAAAGCGCTGTAAAGCGCTCTTTTCTCGAGAAAAGCAACACTCTGGGAAACCTCTGTAACTTTGCTTGCAGCAGCACCTTGGTGTGTTTTCTGTGTTCTCCAAGTGAAAATAAGCCTGTCGGGAGCCCGTGGTAGCTCCAGCTGCTTTGGAACACATTCTGCCACACTTGCTCTTTCTGCATGTCTCTAGCAGCCAGAAAGCGCTGTAAAGCGCTCTTTTCTCGAGAAAAGCAACACTCTGGGAAACCTCTGTAACTTTGCTTGCAGCAGCACCTTGGTGTGTTTTCTGTGTTCTCCAAGTGAAAATAAGCCTGTCGGGAGCCCGTGGTAGCTCCAGCTGCTTTGGAACACATTCTGCCACACTTGCTCTTTCTGCATGTCTCTAGCAGCCAGAAAGCGCTGTAAAGCGCTCTTTTCTCGAGAAAAGCAACACTCTGGGAAACCTCTGTAACTTTGCTTGCAGCAGCACCTTGGTGTGTTTTCTGTGTTCTCCAAGTGAAAATAAGCCTGTCGGGAGCCCGTGGTAGCTCCAGCTGCTTTGGAACACATTCTGCCACACTTGCTCTTTCTGCATGTCTCTAGCAGCCAGAAAGCGCTGTAAAGCGCTCTTTTCTCGAGAAAAGCAACACTCTGGGAAACCTCTGTAACTTTGCTTGCAGCAGCACCTTGGTGTGTTTTCTGTGTTCTCCAAGTGAAAATAAGCCTGTCGGGAGCCCGTGGTAGCTCCAGCTGCTTTGGAACACATTCTGCCACACTTGCTCTTTCTGCATGTCTCTAGCAGCCAGAAAGCGCTGTAAAGCGCTCTTTTCTCGAGAAAAGCAACACTCTGGGAAACCTCTGTAACTTTGCTTGCAGCAGCACCTTGGTGTGTTTTCTGTGTTCTCCAAGTGAAAATAAGCCTGTCGGGAGCCCGTGGTAGCTCCAGCTGCTTTGGAACACATTCTGCCACACTTGCTCTTTCTGCATGTCTCTAGCAGCCAGAAAGCGCTGTAAAGCGCTCTTTTCTCGAGAAAAGCAACACTCTGGGAAACCTCTGTAACTTTGCTTGCAGCAGCACCTTGGTGTGTTTTCTGTGTTCTCCAAGTGAAAATAAGCCTGTCGGGAGCCCGTGGTAGCTCCAGCTGCTTTGGAACACATTCTGCCACACTTGCTCTTTCTGCATGTCTCTAGCAGCCAGAAAGCGCTGTAAAGCGCTCTTTTCTCGAGAAAAGCAACACTCTGGGAAACCTCTGTAACTTTGCTTGCAGCAGCACCTTGGTGTGTTTTCTGTGTTCTCCAAGTGAAAATAAGCCTGTGGGGAGCCCGTGGTAGCTCCAGCTGCTTTGGAACACATTCTGCCACACTTGCTCTTTCTGCATGTCTCTAGCAGCCAGAAAGCGCTGTAAAGCGCTCTTTTCTCGAGAAAAGCAACACTCTGGGAAACCTCTGTAACTTTGCTTGCAGCAGCACCTTGGTGTGTTTTCTGTGTTCTCCAAGTGAAAATAAGCCTGTCGGGAGCCCGTGGTAGCTCCAGCTGCTTTGGAACACATTCTGCCACACTTGCTCTTTCTGCATGTCTCTAGCAGCCAGAAAGCGCTGTAAAGCGCTCTTTTCTCGAGAAAAGCAACACTCTGGGAAACCTCTGTAACTTTGCTTGCAGCAGCACCTTGGTGTGTTTTCTGTGTTCTCCAAGTGAAAATAAGCCTGTCGGGAGCCCGTGGTAGCTCCAGCTGCTTTGGAACACATTCTGCCACACTTGCTCTTTCTGCATGTCTCTAGCAGCCAGAAAGCGCTGTAAAGCGCTCTTTTCTCGAGAAAAGCAACACTCTGGGAAACCTCTGTAACTTTGCTTGCAGCAGCACCTTGGTGTGTTTTCTGTGTTCTCCAAGTGAAAATAAGCCTGTCGGGAGCCCGTGGTAGCTCCAGCTGCTTTGGAACACATTCTGCCACACTTGCTCTTTCTGCATGTCTCTAGCAGCCAGAAAGCGCTGTAAAGCGCTCTTTTCTCGAGAAAAGCAACACTCTGGGAAACCTCTGTAACTTTGCTTGCAGCAGCACCTTGGTGTGTTTTCTGTGTTCTCCAAGTGAAAATAAGCCTGTCGGGAGCCCGTGGTAGCTCCAGCTGCTTTGGAACACATTCTGCCACACTTGCTCTTTCTGCATGTCTCTAGCAGCCAGAAAGCGCTGTAAAGCGCTCTTTTCTCGAGAAAAGCAACACTCTGGGAAACCTCTGTAACTTTGCTTGCAGCAGCACCTTGGTGTGTTTTCTGTGTTCTCCAAGTGAAAATAAGCCTGTCGGGAGCCCGTGGTAGCTCCAGCTGCTTTGGAACACATTCTGCCACACTTGCTCTTTCTGCATGTCTCTAGCAGCCAGAAAGCGCTGTAAAGCGCTCTTTTCTCGAGAAAAGCAACACTCTGGGAAACCTCTGTAACTTTGCTTGCAGCAGCACCTTGGTGTGTTTTCTGTGTTCTCCAAGTGAAAATAAGCCTGTCGGGAGCCCGTGGTAGCTCCAGCTGCTTTGGAACACATTCTGCCACACTTGCTCTTTCTGCATGTCTCTAGCAGCCAGAAAGCGCTGTAAAGCGCTCTTTTCTCGAGAAAAGCAACACTCTGGGAAACCTCTGTAACTTTGCTTGCAGCAGCACCTTGGTGTGTTTTCTGTGTTCTCCAAGTGAAAATAAGCCTGTCGGGAGCCCGTGGTAGCTCCAGCTGCTTTGGAACACATTCTGCCACACTTGCTCTTTCTGCATGTCTCTAGCAGCCAGAAAGCGCTGTAAAGCGCTCTTTTCTCGAGAAAAGCAACACTCTGGGAAACCTCTGTAACTTTGCTTGCAGCAGCACCTTGGTGTGTTTTCTGTGTTCTCCAAGTGAAAATAAGCCTGTCGGGAGCCCGTGGTAGCTCCAGCTGCTTTGGAACACATTCTGCCACACTTGCTCTTTCTGCATGTCTCTAGCAGCCAGAAAGCGCTGTAAAGCGCTCTTTTCTCGAGAAAAGCAACACTCTGGGAAACCTCTGTAACTTTGCTTGCAGCAGCACCTTGGTGTGTTTTCTGTGTTCTCCAAGTGAAAATAAGCCTGTGGGGAGCCCGTGGTAGCTCCAGCTGCTTTGGAACACATTCTGCCACACTTGCTCTTTCTGCATGTCTCTAGCAGCCAGAAAGCGCTGTAAAGCGCTCTTTTCTCGAGAAAAGCAACACTCTGGGAAACCTCTGTAACTTTGCTTGCAGCAGCACCTTGGTGTGTTTTCTGTGTTCTCCAAGTGAAAATAAGCCTGTCGGGAGCCCGTGGTAGCTCCAGCTGCTTTGGAACACATTCTGCCACACTTGCTCTTTCTGCATGTCTCTAGCAGCCAGAAAGCGCTGTAAAGCGCTCTTTTCTCGAGAAAAGCAACACTCTGGGAAACCTCTGTAACTTTGCTTGCAGCAGCACCTTGGTGTGTTTTCTGTGTTCTCCAAGTGAAAATAAGCCTGTCGGGAGCCCGTGGTAGCTCCAGCTGCTTTGGAACACATTCTGCCACACTTGCTCTTTCTGCATGTCTCTAGCAGCCAGAAAGCGCTGTAAAGCGCTCTTTTCTCGAGAAAAGCAACACTCTGGGAAACCTCTGTAACTTTGCTTGCAGCAGCACCTTGGTGTGTTTTCTGTGTTCTCCAAGTGAAAATAAGCCTGTCGGGAGCCCGTGGTAGCTCCAGCTGCTTTGGAACACATTCTGCCACACTTGCTCTTTCTGCATGTCTCTAGCAGCCAGAAAGCGCTGTAAAGCGCTCTTTTCTCGAGAAAAGCAACACTCTGGGAAACCTCTGTAACTTTGCTTGCAGCAGCACCTTGGTGTGTTTTCTGTGTTCTCCAAGTGAAAATAAGCCTGTCGGGAGCCCGTGGTAGCTCCAGCTGCTTTGGAACACATTCTGCCACACTTGCTCTTTCTGCATGTCTCTAGCAGCCAGAAAGCGCTGTAAAGCGCTCTTTTCTCGAGAAAAGCAACACTCTGGGAAACCTCTGTAACTTTGCTTGCAGCAGCACCTTGGTGTGTTTTCTGTGTTCTCCAAGTGAAAATAAGCCTGTCGGGAGCCCGTGGTAGCTCCAGCTGCTTTGGAACACATTCTGCCACACTTGCTCTTTCTGCATGTCTCTAGCAGCCAGAAAGCGCTGTAAAGCGCTCTTTTCTCGAGAAAAGCAACACTCTGGGAAACCTCTGTAACTTTGCTTGCAGCAGCACCTTGGTGTGTTTTCTGTGTTCTCCAAGTGAAAATAAGCCTGTGGGGAGCCCGTGGTAGCTCCAGCTGCTTTGGAACACATTCTGCCACACTTGCTCTTTCTGCATGTCTCTAGCAGCCAGAAAGCGCTGTAAAGCGCTCTTTTCTCGAGAAAAGCAACACTCTGGGAAACCTCTGTAACTTTGCTTGCAGCAGCACCTTGGTGTGTTTTCTGTGTTCTCCAAGTGAAAATAAGCCTGTCGGGAGCCCGTGGTAGCTCCAGCTGCTTTGGAACACATTCTGCCACACTTGCTCTTTCTGCATGTCTCTAGCAGCCAGAAAGCGCTGTAAAGCGCTCTTTTCTCGAGAAAAGCAACACTCTGGGAAACCTCTGTAACTTTGCTTGCAGCAGCACCTTGGTGTGTTTTCTGTGTTCTCCAAGTGAAAATAAGCCTGTCGGGAGCCCGTGGTAGCTCCAGCTGCTTTGGAACACATTCTGCCACACTTGCTCTTTCTGCATGTCTCTAGCAGCCAGAAAGCGCTGTAAAGCGCTCTTTTCTCGAGAAAAGCAACACTCTGGGAAACCTCTGTAACTTTGCTTGCAGCAGCACCTTGGTGTGTTTTCTGTGTTCTCCAAGTGAAAATAAGCCTGTCGGGAGCCCGTGGTAGCTCCAGCTGCTTTGGAACACATTCTGCCACACTTGCTCTTTCTGCATGTCTCTAGCAGCCAGAAAGCGCTGTAAAGCGCTCTTTTCTCGAGAAAAGCAACACTCTGGGAAACCTCTGTAACTTTGCTTGCAGCAGCACCTTGGTGTGTTTTCTGTGTTCTCCAAGTGAAAATAAGCCTGTGGGGAGCCCGTGGTAGCTCCAGCTGCTTTGGAACACATTCTGCCACACTTGCTCTTTCTGCATGTCTCTAGCAGCCAGAAAGCGCTGTAAAGCGCTCTTTTCTCGAGAAAAGCAACACTCTGGGAAACCTCTGTAACTTTGCTTGCAGCAGCACCTTGGTGTGTTTTCTGTGTTCTCCAAGTGAAAATAAGCCTGTGGGGAGCCCGTGGTAGCTCCAGCTGCTTTGGAACACATTCTGCCACACTTGCTCTTTCTGCATGTCTCTAGCAGCCAGAAAGCGCTGTAAAGCGCTCTTTTCTCGAGAAAAGCAACACTCTGGGAAACCTCTGTAACTTTGCTTGCAGCAGCACCTTGGTGTGTTTTCTGTGTTCTCCAAGTGAAAATAAGCCTGTCCGGAGCCCGTGGTAGCTCCAGCTGCTTTGGAACACATTCTGCCACACTTGCTCTTTCTGCATGTCTCTAGCAGCCAGAAAGCGCTGTAAAGCGCTCTTTTCTCGAGAAAAGCAACACTCTGGGAAACCTCTGTAACTTTGCTTGCAGCAGCACCTTGGTGTGTTTTCTGTGTTCTCCAAGTGAAAATAAGCCTGTCCGGAGCCCGTGGTAGCTCCAGCTGCTTTGGAACACATTCTGCCACACTTGCTCTTTCTGCATGTCTCTAGCAGCCAGAAAGCGCTGTAAAGCGCTCTTTTCTCGAGAAAAGCAACACTCTGGGAAACCTCTGTAACTTTGCTTGCAGCAGCACCTTGGTGTGTTTTCTGTGTTCTCCAAGTGAAAATAAGCCTGTCGGGAGCCCGTGGTAGCTCCAGCTGCTTTGGAACACATTCTGCCACACTTGCTCTTTCTGCATGTCTCTAGCAGCCAGAAAGCGCTGTAAAGCGCTCTTTTCTCGAGAAAAGCAACACTCTGGGAAACCTCTGTAACTTTGCTTGCAGCAGCACCTTGGTGTGTTTTCTGTGTTCTCCAAGTGAAAATAAGCCTGTGGGGAGCCCGTGGTAGCTCCAGCTGCTTTGGAACACATTCTGCCACACTTGCTCTTTCTGCATGTCTCTAGCAGCCAGAAAGCGCTGTAAAGCGCTCTTTTCTCGAGAAAAGCAACACTCTGGGAAACCTCTGTAACTTTGCTTGCAGCAGCACCTTGGTGTGTTTTCTGTGTTCTCCAAGTGAAAATAAGCCTGTCCGGAGCCCGTGGTAGCTCCAGCTGCTTTGGAACACATTCTGCCACACTTGCTCTTTCTGCATGTCTCTAGCAGCCAGAAAGCGCTGTAAAGCGCTCTTTCTCTCGAGAAAAGCAACACTCTGGGAAACCTCTGTAACTTTGCTTGCAGCAGCACCTTGGTGTGTTTTCTGTGTTCTCCAAGTGAAAATAAGCCTGTCCTGGGACCTTGCTCTTTCTGCAGAAGTGAAAATAAGCCTGTGGGGAGCCCGTGGTAGCTCCAGCTGCTGTTGGAACACATTCTGCCACACTTGCTCTTTCTGCATGTAGCAACACTCTGGGAAACCTCTGTAACTTTGCTTGCAGCAGCACCTTGGTGTGTTTTCTGTGTTCTCCAAGTGAAAATAAGCCTGTGGGGAGCCCGTGGTAGCTCCAGCTGCTTTGGAACACATTCTGCCACACTTGCTCTTTCTGCATGTCTCTAGCAGCCAGAAAGCGCTGTAAAGCGCTCTTTTCTCGAGAAAAGCAACACTCTGGGAAACCTCTGTAACTTTGCTTGCAGCAGCACCTTGGTGTGTTTTCTGTGTTCTCCAAGTGAAAATAAGCCTGTCGGGAGCCCGTGGTAGCTCCAGCTGCTTTGGAACACATTCTGCCACACTTGCTCTTTCTGCATGTCTCTAGCAGCCAGAAAGCGCTGTAAAGCGCTCTTTTCTCGAGAAAAGCAACACTCTGGGAAACCTCTGTAACTTTGCTTGCAGCAGCACCTTGGTGTGTTTTCTGTGTTCTCCAAGTGAAAATAAGCCTGTGGGGAGCCCGTGGTAGCTCCAGCTGCTTTGGAACACATTCTGCCACACTTGCTCTTTCTGCATGTCTCTAGCAGCCAGAAAGCGCTGTAAAGCGCTCTTTTCTCGAGAAAAGCAACACTCTGGGAAACCTCTGTAACTTTGCTTGCAGCAGCACCTTGGTGTGTTTTCTGTGTTCTCCAAGTGAAAATAAGCCTGTGGGGAGCCCGTGGTAGCTCCAGCTGCTTTGGAACACATTCTGCCACACTTGCTCTTTCTGCATGTCTCTAGCAGCCAGAAAGCGCTGTAAAGCGCTCTTTTCTCGAGAAAAGCAACACTCTGGGAAACCTCTGTAACTTTGCTTGCAGCAGCACCTTGGTGTGTTTTCTGTGTTCTCCAAGTGAAAATAAGCCTGTGGGGAGCCCGTGGTAGCTCCAGCTGCTTTGGAACACATTCTGCCACACTTGCTCTTTCTGCATGTCTCTAGCAGCCAGAAAGCGCTGTAAAGCGCTCTTTTCTCGAGAAAAGCAACACTCTGGGAAACCTCTGTAACTTTGCTTGCAGCAGCACCTTGGTGTGTTTTCTGTGTTCTCCAAGTGAAAATAAGCCTGTGGGGAGCCCGTGGTAGCTCCAGCTGCTTTGGAACACATTCTGCCACACTTGCTCTTTCTGCATGTCTCTAGCAGCCAGAAAGCGCTGTAAAGCGCTCTTTTCTCGAGAAAAGCAACACTCTGGGAAACCTCTGTAACTTTGCTTGCAGCAGCACCTTGGTGTGTTTTCTGTGTTCTCCAAGTGAAAATAAGCCTGTCGGGAGCCCGTGGTAGCTCCAGCTGCTTTGGAACACATTCTGCCACACTTGCTCTTTCTGCATGTCTCTAGCAGCCAGAAAGCGCTGTAAAGCGCTCTTTTCTCGAGAAAAGCAACACTCTGGGAAACCTCTGTAACTTTGCTTGCAGCAGCACCTTGGTGTGTTTTCTGTGTTCTCCAAGTGAAAATAAGCCTGTCGGGAGCCCGTGGTAGCTCCAGCTGCTTTGGAACACATTCTGCCACACTTGCTCTTTCTGCATGTCTCTAGCAGCCAGAAAGCGCTGTAAAGCGCTCTTTTCTCGAGAAAAGCAACACTCTGGGAAACCTCTGTAACTTTGCTTGCAGCAGCACCTTGGTGTGTTTTCTGTGTTCTCCAAGTGAAAATAAGCCTGTCGGGAGCCCGTGGTAGCTCCAGCTGCTTTGGAACACATTCTGCCACACTTGCTCTTTCTGCATGTCTCTAGCAGCCAGAAAGCGCTGTAAAGCGCTCTTTTCTCGAGAAAAGCAACACTCTGGGAAACCTCTGTAACTTTGCTTGCAGCAGCACCTTGGTGTGTTTTCTGTGTTCTCCAAGTGAAAATAAGCCTGTGGGGAGCCCGTGGTAGCTCCAGCTGCTTTGGAACACATTCTGCCACACTTGCTCTTTCTGCATGTCTCTAGCAGCCAGAAAGCGCTGTAAAGCGCTCTTTTCTCGAGAAAAGCAACACTCTGGGAAACCTCTGTAACTTTGCTTGCAGCAGCACCTTGGTGTGTTTTCTGTGTTCTCCAAGTGAAAATAAGCCTGTCGGGAGCCCGTGGTAGCTCCAGCTGCTTTGGAACACATTCTGCCACACTTGCTCTTTCTGCATGTCTCTAGCAGCCAGAAAGCGCTGTAAAGCGCTCTTTTCTCGAGAAAAGCAACACTCTGGGAAACCTCTGTAACTTTGCTTGCAGCAGCACCTTGGTGTGTTTTCTGTGTTCTCCAAGTGAAAATAAGCCTGTGGGGAGCCCGTGGTAGCTCCAGCTGCTTTGGAACACATTCTGCCACACTTGCTCTTTCTGCATGTCTCTAGCAGCCAGAAAGCGCTGTAAAGCGCTCTTTTCTCGAGAAAAGCAACACTCTGGGAAACCTCTGTAACTTTGCTTGCAGCAGCACCTTGGTGTGTTTTCTGTGTTCTCCAAGTGAAAATAAGCCTGTGGGGAGCCCGTGGTAGCTCCAGCTGCTTTGGAACACATTCTGCCACACTTGCTCTTTCTGCATGTCTCTAGCAGCCAGAAAGCGCTGTAAAGCGCTCTTTTCTCGAGAAAAGCAACACTCTGGGAAACCTCTGTAACTTTGCTTGCAGCAGCACCTTGGTGTGTTTTCTGTGTTCTCCAAGTGAAAATAAGCCTGTCGGGAGCCCGTGGTAGCTCCAGCTGCTTTGGAACACATTCTGCCACACTTGCTCTTTCTGCATGTCTCTAGCAGCCAGAAAGCGCTGTAAAGCGCTCTTTTCTCGAGAAAAGCAACACTCTGGGAAACCTCTGTAACTTTGCTTGCAGCAGCACCTTGGTGTGTTTTCTGTGTTCTCCAAGTGAAAATAAGCCTGTCGGGAGCCCGTGGTAGCTCCAGCTGCTTTGGAACACATTCTGCCACACTTGCTCTTTCTGCATGTCTCTAGCAGCCAGAAAGCGCTGTAAAGCGCTCTTTTCTCGAGAAAAGCAACACTCTGGGAAACCTCTGTAACTTTGCTTGCAGCAGCACCTTGGTGTGTTTTCTGTGTTCTCCAAGTGAAAATAAGCCTGTGGGGAGCCCGTGGTAGCTCCAGCTGCTTTGGAACACATTCTGCCACACTTGCTCTTTCTGCATGTCTCTAGCAGCCAGAAAGCGCTGTAAAGCGCTCTTTTCTCGAGAAAAGCAACACTCTGGGAAACCTCTGTAACTTTGCTTGCAGCAGCACCTTGGTGTGTTTTCTGTGTTCTCCAAGTGAAAATAAGCCTGTCGGGAGCCCGTGGTAGCTCCAGCTGCTTTGGAACACATTCTGCCACACTTGCTCTTTCTGCATGTCTCTAGCAGCCAGAAAGCGCTGTAAAGCGCTCTTTTCTCGAGAAAAGCAACACTCTGGGAAACCTCTGTAACTTTGCTTGCAGCAGCACCTTGGTGTGTTTTCTGTGTTCTCCAAGTGAAAATAAGCCACTGTCGGGAGCCCGTGGTAGCTCCAGCTGCTTTGGAACACATTCTGCCACACTTGCTCTTTCTGCATGTCTCTAGCAGCCAGAAAGCGCTGTAAAGCGCTCTTTTCTCGAGAAAAGCAACACTCTGGGAAACCTCTGTAACTTTGCTTGCAGCAGCACCTTGGTGTGTTTTCTGTGTTCTCCAAGTGAATAAGCCTGTGGGGAGCCCGTGGTAGCTCCAGCTGCTTTGGAACACATTCTGCCACACTTGCTCTTTCTGCATGTCTCTAGCAGCCAGAAAGCGCTGTAAAGCGCTCTTTTCTCGAGAAAAGCAACACTCTGGGAAACCTCTGTAACTTTGCTTGCAGCAGCACCTTGGTGTGTTTTCTGTGTTCTCCAAGTGAAAATAAGCCTGTCGGGAGCCCGTGGTAGCTCCAGCTGCTTTGGAACACATTCTGCCACACTTGCTCTTTCTGCATGTCTCTAGCAGCCAGAAAGCGCTGTAAAGCGCTCTTTTCTCGAGAAAAGCAACACTCTGGGAAACCTCTGTAACTTTGCTTGCAGCAGCACCTTGGTGTGTTTTCTGTGTTCTCCAAGTGAAAATAAGCCTGTGGGGAGCCCGTGGTAGCTCCAGCTGCTTTGGAACACATTCTGCCACACTTGCTCTTTCTGCATGTCTCTAGCAGCCAGAAAGCGCTGTAAAGCGCTCTTTTCTCGAGAAAAGCAACACTCTGGGAAACCTCTGTAACTTTGCTTGCAGCAGCACCTTGGTGTGTTTTCTGTGTTCTCCAAGTGAAAATAAGCCTGTGGGGAGCCCGTGGTAGCTCCAGCTGCTTTGGAACACATTCTGCCACACTTGCTCTTTCTGCATGTCTCTAGCAGCCAGAAAGCGCTGTAAAGCGCTCTTTTCTCGAGAAAAGCAACACTCTGGGAAACCTCTGTAACTTTGCTTGCAGCAGCACCTTGGTGTGTTTTCTGTGTTCTCCAAGTGAAAATAAGCCTGTCGGGAGCCCGTGGTAGCTCCAGCTGCTTTGGAACACATTCTGCCACACTTGCTCTTTCTGCATGTCTCTAGCAGCCAGAAAGCGCTGTAAAGCGCTCTTTTCTCGAGAAAAGCAACACTCTGGGAAACCTCTGTAACTTTGCTTGCAGCAGCACCTTGGTGTGTTTTCTGTGTTCTCCAAGTGAAAATAAGCCTGTGGGGAGCCCGTGGTAGCTCCAGCTGCTTTGGAACACATTCTGCCACACTTGCTCTTTCTGCATGTCTCTAGCAGCCAGAAAGCGCTGTAAAGCGCTCTTTTCTCGAGAAAAGCAACACTCTGGGAAACCTCTGTAACTTTGCTTGCAGCAGCACCTTGGTGTGTTTTCTGTGTTCTCCAAGTGAAAATAAGCCTGTCGGGAGCCCGTGGTAGCTCCAGCTGCTTTGGAACACATTCTGCCACACTTGCTCTTTCTGCATGTCTCTAGCAGCCAGAAAGCGCTGTAAAGCGCTCTTTTCTCGAGAAAAGCAACACTCTGGGAAACCTCTGTAACTTTGCTTGCAGCAGCACCTTGGTGTGTTTTCTGTGTTCTCCAAGTGAAAATAAGCCTGTCGGGAGCCCGTGGTAGCTCCAGCTGCTTTGGAACACATTCTGCCACACTTGCTCTTTCTGCATGTCTCTAGCAGCCAGAAAGCGCTGTAAAGCGCTCTTTTCTCGAGAAAAGCAACACTCTGGGAAACCTCTGTAACTTTGCTTGCAGCAGCACCTTGGTGTGTTTTCTGTGTTCTCCAAGTGAAAATAAGCCTGTCGGGAGCCCGTGGTAGCTCCAGCTGCTTTGGAACACATTCTGCCACACTTGCTCTTTCTGCATGTCTCTAGCAGCCAGAAAGCGCTGTAAAGCGCTCTTTTCTCGAGAAAAGCAACACTCTGGGAAACCTCTGTAACTTTGCTTGCAGCAGCACCTTGGTGTGTTTTCTGTGTTCTCCAAGTGAAAATAAGCCTGTCCGGAGCCCGTGGTAGCTCCAGCTGCTTTGGAACACATTCTGCCACACTTGCTCTTTCTGCATGTCTCTAGCAGCCAGAAAGCGCTGTAAAGCGCTCTTTTCTCGAGAAAAGCAACACTCTGGGAAACCTCTGTAACTTTGCTTGCAGCAGCACCTTGGTGTGTTTTCTGTGTTCTCCAAGTGAAAATAAGCCTGTGGGGAGCCCGTGGTAGCTCCAGCTGCTTTGGAACACATTCTGCCACACTTGCTCTTTCTGCATGTCTCTAGCAGCCAGAAAGCGCTGTAAAGCGCTCTTTTCTCGAGAAAAGCAACACTCTGGGAAACCTCTGTAACTTTGCTTGCAGCAGCACCTTGGTGTGTTTTCTGTGTTCTCCAAGTGAAAATAAGCCTGTCGGGAGCCCGTGGTAGCTCCAGCTGCTTTGGAACACATTCTGCCACACTTGCTCTTTCTGCATGTCTCTAGCAGCCAGAAAGCGCTGTAAAGCGCTCTTTTCTCGAGAAAAGCAACACTCTGGGAAACCTCTGTAACTTTGCTTGCAGCAGCACCTTGGTGTGTTTTCTGTGTTCTCCAAGTGAAAATAAGCCTGTCGGGAGCCCGTGGTAGCTCCAGCTGCTTTGGAACACATTCTGCCACACTTGCTCTTTCTGCATGTCTCTAGCAGCCAGAAAGCGCTGTAAAGCGCTCTTTTCTCGAGAAAAGCAACACTCTGGGAAACCTCTGTAACTTTGCTTGCAGCAGCACCTTGGTGTGTTTTCTGTGTTCTCCAAGTGAAAATAAGCCTGTCGGGAGCCCGTGGTAGCTCCAGCTGCTTTGGAACACATTCTGCCACACTTGCTCTTTCTGCATGTCTCTAGCAGCCAGAAAGCGCTGTAAAGCGCTCTTTTCTCGAGAAAAGCAACACTCTGGGAAACCTCTGTAACTTTGCTTGCAGCAGCACCTTGGTGTGTTTTCTGTGTTCTCCAAGTGAAAATAAGCCTGTCGGGAGCCCGTGGTAGCTCCAGCTGCTTTGGAACACATTCTGCCACACTTGCTCTTTCTGCATGTCTCTAGCAGCCAGAAAGCGCTGTAAAGCGCTCTTTTCTCGAGAAAAGCAACACTCTGGGAAACCTCTGTAACTTTGCTTGCAGCAGCACCTTGGTGTGTTTTCTGTGTTCTCCAAGTGAAAATAAGCCTGTCGGGAGCCCGTGGTAGCTCCAGCTGCTTTGGAACACATTCTGCCACACTTGCTCTTTCTGCATGTCTCTAGCAGCCAGAAAGCGCTGTAAAGCGCTCTTTTCTCGAGAAAAGCAACACTCTGGGAAACCTCTGTAACTTTGCTTGCAGCAGCACCTTGGTGTGTTTTCTGTGTTCTCCAAGTGAAAATAAGCCTGTGGGGAGCCCGTGGTAGCTCCAGCTGCTTTGGAACACATTCTGCCACACTTGCTCTTTCTGCATGTCTCTAGCAGCCAGAAAGCGCTGTAAAGCGCTCTTTTCTCGAGAAAAGCAACACTCTGGGAAACCTCTGTAACTTTGCTTGCAGCAGCACCTTGGTGTGTTTTCTGTGTTCTCCAAGTGAAAATAAGCCTGTGGGGAGCCCGTGGTAGCTCCAGCTGCTTTGGAACACATTCTGCCACACTTGCTCTTTCTGCATGTCTCTAGCAGCCAGAAAGCGCTGTAAAGCGCTCTTTTCTCGAGAAAAGCAACACTCTGGGAAACCTCCTCTGTAACTTTGCTTGCAGCAGCACCTTGGTGTGTTTTCTGTGTTCTCCAAGTGAAAATAAGCCTGTCCGGAGCCCGTGGTAGCTCCAGCTGCTTTGGAACACATTCTGCCACACTTGCTCTTTCTGCATGTCTCTCAGCCAGAAAGCGCTGTAAAGCGCTCTTTTCTCGAGAAAAGCAACACTCTGGGAAACCTCTGTAACTTTGCTTGCAGCAGCACCTTGGTGTGTTTTCTGTGTTCTCCAAGTGAAAATAAGCCTGTCCGGAGCCCGTGGTAGCTCCAGCTGCTTTGGAACACATTCTGCCACACTTGCTCTTTCTGCATGTCTCTAGCAGCCAGAAAGCGCTGTAAAGCGCTCTTTTCTCGAGAAAAGCAACACTCTGGGAAACCTCTGTAACTTTGCTTGCAGCAGCACCTTGGTGTGTTTTCTGTGTTCTCCAAGTGAAAATAAGCCTGTCCGGAGCCCGTGGTAGCTCCAGCTGCTTTGGAACACATTCTGCCACACTTGCTCTTTCTGCATGTCTCTAGCAGCCAGAAAGCGCTGTAAAGCGCTCTTTTCTCGAGAAAAGCAACACTCTGGGAAACCTCTGTAACTTTGCTTGCAGCAGCACCTTGGTGTGTTTTCTGTGTTCTCCAAGTGAAAATAAGCCTGTCCGGAGCCCGTGGTAGCTCCAGCTGCTTTGGAACACATTCTGCCACACTTGCTCTTTCTGCATGTCTCTAGCAGCCAGAAAGCGCTGTAAAGCGCTCTTTTCTCGAGAAAAGCAACACTCTGGGAAACCTCTGTAACTTTGCTTGCAGCAGCACCTTGGTGTGTTTTCTGTGTTCTCCAAGTGAAAATAAGCCTGTCCGGAGCCCGTGGTAGCTCCAGCTGCTTTGGAACACATTCTGCCACACTTGCTCTTTCTGCATGTCTCTAGCAGCCAGAAAGCGCTGTAAAGCGCTCTTTTCTCGAGAAAAGCAACACTCTGGGAAACCTCTGTAACTTTGCTTGCAGCAGCACCTTGGTGTGTTTTCTGTGTTCTCCAAGTGAAAATAAGCCTGTCCGGAGCCCGTGGTAGCTCCAGCTGCTTTGGAACACATTCTGCCACACTTGCTCTTTCTGCATGTCTCTAGCAGCCAGAAAGCGCTGTAAAGCGCTCTTTTCTCGAGAAAAGCAACACTCTGGGAAACCTCTGTAACTTTGCTTGCAGCAGCACCTTGGTGTGTTTTCTGTGTTCTCCAAGTGAAAATAAGCCTGTCGGGAGCCCGTGGTAGCTCCAGCTGCTTTGGAACACATTCTGCCACACTTGCTCTTTCTGCATGTCTCTAGCAGCCAGAAAGCGCTGTAAAGCGCTCTTTTCTCGAGAAAAGCAACACTCTGGGAAACCTCTGTAACTTTGCTTGCAGCAGCACCTTGGTGTGTTTTCTGTGTTCTCCAAGTGAAAATAAGCCTGTCCGGAGCCCGTGGTAGCTCCAGCTGCTTTGGAACACATTCTGCCACACTTGCTCTTTCTGCATGTCTCTAGCAGCCAGAAAGCGCTGTAAAGCGCTCTTTTCTCGAGAAAAGCAACACTCTGGGAAACCTCTGTAACTTTGCTTGCAGCAGCACCTTGGTGTGTTTTCTGTGTTCTCCAAGTGAAAATAAGCCTGTCCGGAGCCCGTGGTAGCTCCAGCTGCTTTGGAACACATTCTGCCACACTTGCTCTTTCTGCATGTCTCTAGCAGCCAGAAAGCGCTGTAAAGCGCTCTTTTCTCGAGAAAAGCAACACTCTGGGAAACCTCTGTAACTTTGCTTGCAGCAGCACCTTGGTGTGTTTTCTGTGTTCTCCAAGTGAAAATAAGCCTGTCCGGAGCCCGTGGTAGCTCCAGCTGCTTTGGAACACATTCTGCCACACTTGCTCTTTCTGCATGTCTCTAGCAGCCAGAAAGCGCTGTAAAGCGCTCTTTTCTCGAGAAAAGCAACACTCTGGGAAACCTCTGTAACTTTGCTTGCAGCAGCACCTTGGTGTGTTTTCTGTGTTCTCCAAGTGAAAATAAGCCTGTCGGGAGCCCGTGGTAGCTCCAGCTGCTTTGGAACACATTCTGCCACACTTGCTCTTTCTGCATGTCTCTAGCAGCCAGAAAGCGCTGTAAAGCGCTCTTTTCTCGAGAAAAGCAACACTCTGGGAAACCTCTGTAACTTTGCTTGCAGCAGCACCTTGGTGTGTTTTCTGTGTTCTCCAAGTGAAAATAAGCCTGTCGGGAGCCCGTGGTAGCTCCAGCTGCTTTGGAACACATTCTGCCACACTTGCTCTTTCTGCATGTCTCTAGCAGCCAGAAAGCGCTGTAAAGCGCTCTTTTCTCGAGAAAAGCAACACTCTGGGAAACCTCTGTAACTTTGCTTGCAGCAGCACCTTGGTGTGTTTTCTGTGTTCTCCAAGTGAAAATAAGCCTGTCCGGAGCCCGTGGTAGCTCCAGCTGCTTTGGAACACATTCTGCCACACTTGCTCTTTCTGCATGTCTCTAGCAGCCAGAAAGCGCTGTAAAGCGCTCTTTTCTCGAGAAAAGCAACACTCTGGGAAACCTCTGTAACTTTGCTTGCAGCAGCACCTTGGTGTGTTTTCTGTGTTCTCCAAGTGAAAATAAGCCTGTCGGGAGCCCGTGGTAGCTCCAGCTGCTTTGGAACACATTCTGCCACACTTGCTCTTTCTGCATGTCTCTAGCAGCCAGAAAGCGCTGTAAAGCGCTCTTTTCTCGAGAAAAGCAACACTCTGGGAAACCTCTGTAACTTTGCTTGCAGCAGCACCTTGGTGTGTTTTCTGTGTTCTCCAAGTGAAAATAAGCCTGTCGGGAGCCCGTGGTAGCTCCAGCTGCTTTGGAACACATTCTGCCACACTTGCTCTTTCTGCATGTCTCTAGCAGCCAGAAAGCGCTGTAAAGCGCTCTTTTCTCGAGAAAAGCAACACTCTGGGAAACCTCTGTAACTTTGCTTGCAGCAGCACCTTGGTGTGTTTTCTGTGTTCTCCAAGTGAAAATAAGCCTGTCCGGAGCCCGTGGTAGCTCCAGCTGCTTTGGAACACATTCTGCCACACTTGCTCTTTCTGCATGTCTCTAGCAGCCAGAAAGCGCTGTAAAGCGCTCTTTTCTCGAGAAAAGCAACACTCTGGGAAACCTCTGTAACTTTGCTTGCAGCAGCACCTTGGTGTGTTTTCTGTGTTCTCCAAGTGAAAATAAGCCTGTCCGGAGCCCGTGGTAGCTCCAGCTGCTTTGGAACACATTCTGCCACACTTGCTCTTTCTGCATGTCTCTAGCAGCCAGAAAGCGCTGTAAAGCGCTCTTTTCTCGAGAAAAGCAACACTCTGGGAAACCTCTGTAACTTTGCTTGCAGCAGCACCTTGGTGTGTTTTCTGTGTTCTCCAAGTGAAAATAAGCCTGTCCGGAGCCCGTGGTAGCTCCAGCTGCTTTGGAACACATTCTGCCACACTTGCTCTTTCTGCATGTCTCTAGCAGCCAGAAAGCGCTGTAAAGCGCTCTTTTCTCGAGAAAAGCAACACTCTGGGAAACCTCTGTAACTTTGCTTGCAGCAGCACCTTGGTGTGTTTTCTGTGTTCTCCAAGTGAAAATAAGCCTGTCCGGAGCCCGTGGTAGCTCCAGCTGCTTTGGAACACATTCTGCCACACTTGCTCTTTCTGCATGTCTCTAGCAGCCAGAAAGCGCTGTAAAGCGCTCTTTTCTCGAGAAAAGCAACACTCTGGGAAACCTCTGTAACTTTGCTTGCAGCAGCACCTTGGTGTGTTTTCTGTGTTCTCCAAGTGAAAATAAGCCTGTCGGGAGCCCGTGGTAGCTCCAGCTGCTTTGGAACACATTCTGCCACACTTGCTCTTTCTGCATGTCTCTAGCAGCCAGAAAGCGCTGTAAAGCGCTCTTTTCTCGAGAAAAGCAACACTCTGGGAAACCTCTGTAACTTTGCTTGCAGCAGCACCTTGGTGTGTTTTCTGTGTTCTCCAAGTGAAAATAAGCCTGTCGGGAGCCCGTGGTAGCTCCAGCTGCTTTGGAACACATTCTGCCACACTTGCTCTTTCTGCATGTCTCTAGCAGCCAGAAAGCGCTGTAAAGCGCTCTTTTCTCGAGAAAAGCAACACTCTGGGAAACCTCTGTAACTTTGCTTGCAGCAGCACCTTGGTGTGTTTTCTGTGTTCTCCAAGTGAAAATAAGCCTGTGGGGAGCCCGTGGTAGCTCCAGCTGCTTTGGAACACATTCTGCCACACTTGCTCTTTCTGCATGTCTCTAGCAGCCAGAAAGCGCTGTAAAGCGCTCTTTTCTCGAGAAAAGCAACACTCTGGGAAACCTCTGTAACTTTGCTTGCAGCAGCACCTTGGTGTGTTTTCTGTGTTCTCCAAGTGAAAATAAGCCTGTCGGGAGCCCGTGGTAGCTCCAGCTGCTTTGGAACACATTCTGCCACACTTGCTCTTTCTGCATGTCTCTAGCAGCCAGAAAGCGCTGTAAAGCGCTCTTTTCTCGAGAAAAGCAACACTCTGGGAAACCTCTGTAACTTTGCTTGCAGCAGCACCTTGGTGTGTTTTCTGTGTTCTCCAAGTGAAAATAAGCCTGTCCGGAGCCCGTGGTAGCTCCAGCTGCTTTGGAACACATTCTGCCACACTTGCTCTTTCTGCATGTCTCTAGCAGCCAGAAAGCGCTGTAAAGCGCTCTTTTCTCGAGAAAAGCAACACTCTGGGAAACCTCTGTAACTTTGCTTGCAGCAGCACCTTGGTGTGTTTTCTGTGTTCTCCAAGTGAAAATAAGCCTGTGGGGAGCCCGTGGTAGCTCCAGCTGCTTTGGAACACATTCTGCCACACTTGCTCTTTCTGCATGTCTCTAGCAGCCAGAAAGCGCTGTAAAGCGCTCTTTTCTCGAGAAAAGCAACACTCTGGGAAACCTCTGTAACTTTGCTTGCAGCAGCACCTTGGTGTGTTTTCTGTGTTCTCCAAGTGAAAATAAGCCTGTCCGGAGCCCGTGGTAGCTCCAGCTGCTTTGGAACACATTCTGCCACACTTGCTCTTTCTGCATGTCTCTAGCAGCCAGAAAGCGCTGTAAAGCGCTCTTTTCTCGAGAAAAGCAACACTCTGGGAAACCTCTGTAACTTTGCTTGCAGCAGCACCTTGGTGTGTTTTCTGTGTTCTCCAAGTGAAAATAAGCCTGTCGGGAGCCCGTGGTAGCTCCAGCTGCTTTGGAACACATTCTGCCACACTTGCTCTTTCTGCATGTCTCTAGCAGCCAGAAAGCGCTGTAAAGCGCTCTTTTCTCGAGAAAAGCAACACTCTGGGAAACCTCTGTAACTTTGCTTGCAGCAGCACCTTGGTGTGTTTTCTGTGTTCTCCAAGTGAAAATAAGCCTGTCCGGAGCCCGTGGTAGCTCCAGCTGCTTTGGAACACATTCTGCCACACTTGCTCTTTCTGCATGTCTCTAGCAGCCAGAAAGCGCTGTAAAGCGCTCTTTTCTCGAGAAAAGCAACACTCTGGGAAACCTCTGTAACTTTGCTTGCAGCAGCACCTTGGTGTGTTTTCTGTGTTCTCCAAGTGAAAATAAGCCTGTCCGGAGCCCGTGGTAGCTCCAGCTGCTTTGGAACACATTCTGCCACACTTGCTCTTTCTGCATGTCTCTAGCAGCCAGAAAGCGCTGTAAAGCGCTCTTTTCTCGAGAAAAGCAACACTCTGGGAAACCTCTGTAACTTTGCTTGCAGCAGCACCTTGGTGTGTTTTCTGTGTTCTCCAAGTGAAAATAAGCCTGTCGGGAGCCCGTGGTAGCTCCAGCTGCTTTGGAACACATTCTGCCACACTTGCTCTTTCTGCATGTCTCTAGCAGCCAGAAAGCGCTGTAAAGCGCTCTTTTCTCGAGAAAAGCAACACTCTGGGAAACCTCTGTAACTTTGCTTGCAGCAGCACCTTGGTGTGTTTTCTGTGTTCTCCAAGTGAAAATAAGCCTGTCCGGAGCCCGTGGTAGCTCCAGCTGCTTTGGAACACATTCTGCCACACTTGCTCTTTCTGCATGTCTCTAGCAGCCAGAAAGCGCTGTAAAGCGCTCTTTTCTCGAGAAAAGCAACACTCTGGGAAACCTCTGTAACTTTGCTTGCAGCAGCACCTTGGTGTGTTTTCTGTGTTCTCCAAGTGAAAATAAGCCTGTCCGGAGCCCGTGGTAGCTCCAGCTGCTTTGGAACACATTCTGCCACACTTGCTCTTTCTGCATGTCTCTAGCAGCCAGAAAGCGCTGTAAAGCGCTCTTTTCTCGAGAAAAGCAACACTCTGGGAAACCTCTGTAACTTTGCTTGCAGCAGCACCTTGGTGTGTTTTCTGTGTTCTCCAAGTGAAAATAAGCCTGTCGGGAGCCCGTGGTAGCTCCAGCTGCTTTGGAACACATTCTGCCACACTTGCTCTTTCTGCATGTCTCTAGCAGCCAGAAAGCGCTGTAAAGCGCTCTTTTCTCGAGAAAAGCAACACTCTGGGAAACCTCTGTAACTTTGCTTGCAGCAGCACCTTGGTGTGTTTTCTGTGTTCTCCAAGTGAAAATAAGCCTGTCGGGAGCCCGTGGTAGCTCCAGCTGCTTTGGAACACATTCTGCCACACTTGCTCTTTCTGCATGTCTCTAGCAGCCAGAAAGCGCTGTAAAGCGCTCTTTTCTCGAGAAAAGCAACACTCTGGGAAACCTCTGTAACTTTGCTTGCAGCAGCACCTTGGTGTGTTTTCTGTGTTCTCCAAGTGAAAATAAGCCTGTCGGGAGCCCGTGGTAGCTCCAGCTGCTTTGGAACACATTCTGCCACACTTGCTCTTTCTGCATGTCTCTAGCAGCCAGAAAGCGCTGTAAAGCGCTCTTTTCTCGAGAAAAGCAACACTCTGGGAAACCTCTGTAACTTTGCTTGCAGCAGCACCTTGGTGTGTTTTCTGTGTTCTCCAAGTGAAAATAAGCCTGTCCGGAGCCCGTGGTAGCTCCAGCTGCTTTGGAACACATTCTGCCACACTTGCTCTTTCTGCATGTCTCTAGCAGCCAGAAAGCGCTGTAAAGCGCTCTTTTCTCGAGAAAAGCAACACTCTGGGAAACCTCTGTAACTTTGCTTGCAGCAGCACCTTGGTGTGTTTTCTGTGTTCTCCAAGTGAAAATAAGCCTGTCGGGAGCCCGTGGTAGCTCCAGCTGCTTTGGAACACATTCTGCCACACTTGCTCTTTCTGCATGTCTCTAGCAGCCAGAAAGCGCTGTAAAGCGCTCTTTTCTCGAGAAAAGCAACACTCTGGGAAACCTCTGTAACTTTGCTTGCAGCAGCACCTTGGTGTGTTTTCTGTGTTCTCCAAGTGAAAATAAGCCTGTCCGGAGCCCGTGGTAGCTCCAGCTGCTTTGGAACACATTCTGCCACACTTGCTCTTTCTGCATGTCTCTAGCAGCCAGAAAGCGCTGTAAAGCGCTCTTTTCTCGAGAAAAGCAACACTCTGGGAAACCTCTGTAACTTTGCTTGCAGCAGCACCTTGGTGTGTTTTCTGTGTTCTCCAAGTGAAAATAAGCCTGTCCGGAGCCCGTGGTAGCTCCAGCTGCTTTGGAACACATTCTGCCACACTTGCTCTTTCTGCATGTCTCTAGCAGCCAGAAAGCGCTGTAAAGCGCTCTTTTCTCGAGAAAAGCAACACTCTGGGAAACCTCTGTAACTTTGCTTGCAGCAGCACCTTGGTGTGTTTTCTGTGTTCTCCAAGTGAAAATAAGCCTGTCGGGAGCCCGTGGTAGCTCCAGCTGCTTTGGAACACATTCTGCCACACTTGCTCTTTCTGCATGTCTCTAGCAGCCAGAAAGCGCTGTAAAGCGCTCTTTTCTCGAGAAAAGCAACACTCTGGGAAACCTCTGTAACTTTGCTTGCAGCAGCACCTTGGTGTGTTTTCTGTGTTCTCCAAGTGAAAATAAGCCTGTCCGGAGCCCGTGGTAGCTCCAGCTGCTTTGGAACACATTCTGCCACACTTGCTCTTTCTGCATGTCTCTAGCAGCCAGAAAGCGCTGTAAAGCGCTCTTTTCTCGAGAAAAGCAACACTCTGGGAAACCTCTGTAACTTTGCTTGCAGCAGCACCTTGGTGTGTTTTCTGGTTCTCCAAGTGAAAATAAGCCTGTCGGGAGCCCGTGGTAGCTCCAGCTGCTTTGGAACACATTCTGCCACACTTGCTCTTTCTGCATGTCTCTAGCAGCCAGAAAGCGCTGTAAAGCGCTCTTTTCTCGAGAAAAGCAACACTCTGGGAAACCTCTGTAACTTTGCTTGCAGCAGCACCTTGGTGTGTTTTCTGTGTTCTCCAAGTGAAAATAAGCCTGTGGGGAGCCCGTGGTAGCTCCAGCTGCTTTGGAACACATTCTGCCACACTTGCTCTTTCTGCATGTCTCTAGCAGCCAGAAAGCGCTGTAAAGCGCTCTTTTCTCGAGAAAAGCAACACTCTGGGAAACCTCTGTAACTTTGCTTGCAGCAGCACCTTGGTGTGTTTTCTGTTTCTCCAAGTGAAAATAAGCCTGTCCGGAGCCCGTGGTAGCTCCAGCTGCTTTGGAACACATTCTGCCACACTTGCTCTTTCTGCATGTCTCTAGCAGCCAGAAAGCGCTGTAAAGCGCTCTTTTCTCGAGAAAAGCAACACTCTGGGAAACCTCTGTAACTTTGCTTGCAGCAGCACCTTGGTGTGTTTTCTGTGTTCTCCTAGTGAAAATAAGCCTGTCCGGAGCCCGTGGTAGCTCCAGCTGCTTTGGAACACATTCTGCCACACTTGCTCTTTCTGCATGTCTCTAGCAGCCAGAAAGCGCTGTAAAGCGCTCTTTTCTCGAGAAAAGCAACACTCTGGGAAACCTCTGTAACTTTGCTTGCAGCAGCACCTTGGTGTGTTTTCTGTGTTCTCCAAGTGAAAATAAGCCTGTCCGGAGCCCGTGGTAGCTCCAGCTGCTTTGGAACACATTCTGCCACACTTGCTCTTTCTGCATGTCTCTAGCAGCCAGAAAGCGCTGTAAAGCGCTCTTTTCTCGAGAAAAGCAACACTCTGGGAAACCTCTGTAACTTTGCTTGCAGCAGCACCTTGGTGTGTTTTCTGTGTTCTCCAAGTGAAAATAAGCCTGTCCGGAGCCCGTGGTAGCTCCAGCTGCTTTGGAACACATTCTGCCACACTTGCTCTTTCTGCATGTCTCTAGCAGCCAGAAAGCGCTGTAAAGCGCTCTTTTCTTGAGAAAAGCAACACTCTGGGAAACCTTTGTAACTTTGCTTGCAGCAGCACCTTGGTGTGTTTTCTGTGTTCTCCAAGTGAAAATAAGCCTGTCCGGAGCCCGTGGTAGCTCCAGCTGCTTTGGAACACATTCTGCCACACTTGCTCTTTCTGCATGTCTCTAGCAGCCAGAAAGCGCTGTAAAGCGCTCTTTTCTCGAGAAAAGCAACACTCTGGGAAACCTCTGTAACTTTGCTTGCAGCAGCACCTTGGTGTGTTTTCTGTGTTCTCCAAGTGAAAATAAGCCTGTCCGGAGCCCGTGGTAGCTCCAGCTGCTTTGGAACACATTCTGCCACACTTGCTCTTTCTGCATGTCTCTAGCAGCCAGAAAGCGCTGTAAAGCGCTCTTTTCTCGAGAAAAGCAACACTCTGGGAAACCTCTGTAACTTTGCTTGCAGCAGCACCTTGGTGTGTTTTCTGTGTTCTCCAAGTGAAAATAAGCCTGTCCGGAGCCCGTGGTAGCTCCAGCTGCTTTGGAACACATTCTGCCACACTTGCTCTTTCTGCATGTCTCTAGCAGCCAGAAAGCGCTGTAAAGCGCTCTTTTCTCGAGAAAAGCAACACTCTGGGAAACCTCTGTAACTTTGCTTGCAGCAGCACCTTGGTGTGTTTTCTGTGTTCTCCAAGTGAAAATAAGCCTGTCCGGAGCCCGTGGTAGCTCCAGCTGCTTTGGAACACATTCTGCCACACTTGCTCTTTCTGCATGTCTCTAGCAGCCAGAAAGCGCTGTAAAGCGCTCTTTTCTCGAGAAAAGCAACACTCTGGGAAACCTCTGTAACTTTGCTTGCAGCAGCACCTTGGTGTGTTTTCTGTGTTCTCCAAGTGAAAATAAGCCTGTCCGGAGCCCGTGGTAGCTCCAGCTGCTTTGGAACACATTCTGCCACACTTGCTCTTTCTGCATGTCTCTAGCAGCCAGAAAGCGCTGTAAAGCGCTCTTTTCTCGAGAAAAGCAACACTCTGGGAAACCTCTGTAACTTTGCTTGCAGCAGCACCTTGGTGTGTTTTCTGTGTTCTCCAAGTGAAAATAAGCCTGTCCGGAGCCCGTGGTAGCTCCAGCTGCTTTGGAACACATTCTGCCACACTTGCTCTTTCTGCATGTCTCTAGCAGCCAGAAAGCGCTGTAAAGCGCTCTTTTCTCGAGAAAAGCAACACTCTGGGAAACCTCTGTAACTTTGCTTGCAGCAGCACCTTGGTGTGTTTTCTGTGTTCTCCAAGTGAAAATAAGCCTGTCCGGAGCCCGTGGTAGCTCCAGCTGCTTTGGAACACATTCTGCCACACTTGCTCTTTCTGCATGTCTCTAGCAGCCAGAAAGCGCTGTAAAGCGCTCTTTTCTCGAGAAAAGCAACACTCTGGGAAACCTCTGTAACTTTGCTTGCAGCAGCACCTTGGTGTGTTTTCTGTGTTCTCCAAGTGAAAATAAGCCTGTCCGGAGCCCGTGGTAGCTCCAGCTGCTTTGGAACACATTCTGCCACACTTGCTCTTTCTGCATGTCTCTAGCAGCCAGAAAGCGCTGTAAAGCGCTCTTTTCTCGAGAAAAGCAACACTCTGGGAAACCTCTGTAACTTTGCTTGCAGCAGCACCTTGGTGTGTTTTCTGTGTTCTCCAAGTGAAAATAAGCCTGTCCGGAGCCCGTGGTAGCTCCAGCTGCTTTGGAACACATTCTGCCACACTTGCTCTTTCTGCATGTCTCTAGCAGCCAGAAAGCGCTGTAAAGCGCTCTTTTCTCGAGAAAAGCAACACTCTGGGAAACCTCTGTAACTTTGCTTGCAGCAGCACCTTGGTGTGTTTTCTGTGTTCTCCAAGTGAAAATAAGCCTGTCCGGAGCCCGTGGTAGCTCCAGCTGCTTTGGAACACATTCTGCCACACTTGCTCTTTCTGCATGTCTCTAGCAGCCAGAAAGCGCTGTAAAGCGCTCTTTTCTCGAGAAAAGCAACACTCTGGGAAACCTCTGTAACTTTGCTTGCAGCAGCACCTTGGTGTGTTTTCTGTGTTCTCCAAGTGAAAATAAGCCTGTCCGGAGCCCGTGGTAGCTCCAGCTGCTTTGGAACACATTCTGCCACACTTGCTCTTTCTGCATGTCTCTAGCAGCCAGAAAGCGCTGTAAAGCGCTCTTTTCTCGAGAAAAGCAACACTCTGGGAAACCTCTGTAACTTTGCTTGCAGCAGCACCTTGGTGTGTTTTCTGTGTTCTCCAAGTGAAAATAAGCCTGTCCGGAGCCCGTGGTAGCTCCAGCTGCTTTGGAACACATTCTGCCACACTTGCTCTTTCTGCATGTCTCTAGCAGCCAGAAAGCGCTGTAAAGCGCTCTTTTCTCGAGAAAAGCAACACTCTGGGAAACCTCTGTAACTTTGCTTGCAGCAGCACCTTGGTGTGTTTTCTGTGTTCTCCAAGTGAAAATAAGCCTGTCCGGAGCCCGTGGTAGCTCCAGCTGCTTTGGAACACATTCTGCCACACTTGCTCTTTCTGCATGTCTCTAGCAGCCAGAAAGCGCTGTAAAGCGCTCTTTTCTCGAGAAAAGCAACACTCTGGGAAACCTCTGTAACTTTGCTTGCAGCAGCACCTTGGTGTGTTTTCTGTGTTCTCCAAGTGAAAATAAGCCTGTCCGGAGCCCGTGGTAGCTCCAGCTGCTTTGGAACACATTCTGCCACACTTGCTCTTTCTGCATGTCTCTAGCAGCCAGAAAGCGCTGTAAAGCGCTCTTTTCTCGAGAAAAGCAACACTCTGGGAAACCTCTGTAACTTTGCTTGCAGCAGCACCTTGGTGTGTTTTCTGTGTTCTCCAAGTGAAAATAAGCCTGTCCGGAGCCCGTGGTAGCTCCAGCTGCTTTGGAACACATTCTGCCACACTTGCTCTTTCTGCATGTCTCTAGCAGCCAGAAAGCGCTGTAAAGCGCTCTTTTCTCGAGAAAAGCAACACTCTGGGAAACCTCTGTAACTTTGCTTGCAGCAGCACCTTGGTGTGTTTTCTGTCTTCTCCAAGTGAAAATAAGCCTGTCCGGAGCCCGTGGTAGCTCCAGCTGCTTTGGAACACATTCTGCCACACTTGCTCTTTCTGCATGTCTCTAGCAGCCAGAAAGCGCTGTAAAGCGCTCTTTTCTCGAGAAAAGCAACACTCTGGGAAACCTCTGTAACTTTGCTTGCAGCAGCACCTTGGTGTGTTTTCTGTGTTCTCCAAGTGAAAATAAGCCTGTCCGGAGCCCGTGGTAGCTCCAGCTGCTTTGGAACACATTCTGCCACACTTGCTCTTTCTGCATGTCTCTAGCAGCCAGAAAGCGCTGTAAAGTGCTCTTTTCTCGAGAAAAGCAACACTCAGGGGGACTTGTGTAACTTTGCTTGCAGCAGCACCTTGGTGTGTTTTCTGTGTTCTCCAAGTGAAAATAAGCCTGTCCGGAGCCCGTGGTAGCTCCAGCTGCTTTGGAACACATTCTGCCACACTTGCTCTTTCTGCATGTCTCTAGCAGCCAGAAAGCGCTGTAAAGCGCTCTTTTCTCGAGAAAAGCAACACTCTTGGAAACCTCTGTAACTTTGCTTGCAGCAGCACCTTGGTGTGTTTTCTGTGTTCTCCAAGTGAAAATAAGCCTGTCCGGAGCCCGTGGTAGCTCCAGCTGCTTTGGAACACATTCTGCCACACTTGCTCTTTCTGCATGTCTCTAGCAGCCAGAAAGCGCTGTAAAGCACTCTTTTCTCGAGAAAAGCAACACTCTGGGAAACCTCTGTAACTTTGCTTGCAGCAGCACCTTGGTGTGTTTTCTGTGTTCTCCAAGTGAAAAGAAGCCTGTCCGGAGCCCGTGGTAGCTCCAGCTGCTTTGGAACACATTCTGCCACACTTGCTCTTTCTGCATGTCTCTAGCAGCCAGAAAGCGCTGTAAAGCGCTCTTTTCACGAGAAAAGCAACACTCTGGGAAACCTCTGTAACTTTGCTTGCAGCAGCACCTTGGTGTGTTTTCTGTGTTCTCCAAGTGAAAATAAGCCTGTCCGGAGCCCGTGGTAGCTCCAGCTGCTTTGGAACACATTCTGCCACACTTGCTCTTTCTGCATGTCTCTAGCAGCCAGAAAGCGCTGTAAAGCGCTCTTTTCTCGAGAAAAGCAACACTCTGGGAAACCTCTGTAACTTTGCTTGCAGCAGCACCTTGGTGTGTTTTCTGTGTTCTCCTAGTGAAAATAAGCCTGTCCGGAGCCCGTGGTAGCTCCAGCTGCTTTGGAACACATTCTGCCACACTTGCTCTTTCTGCATGTCTCTAGCAGCCAGAAAGCGCTGTAAAGCGCTCTTTTCTCGAGAAAAGCAACACTCTGGGAAACCTCTGTAACTTTGCTTGCAGCAGCACCTTGGTGTGTTTTCTGTGTTCTCCAAGTGAAAAGAAGCCTGTCCGGAGCCCGTGGTAGCTCCAGCTGCTTTGGAACACATTCTGCCACACTTGCTCTTTCTGCATGTCTCTAGCAGCCAGAAAGCGCTGTAAAGTGCTCTTTTCTCGAGAAAAGCAACACTCAGGGGGACTTGTGTAACTTTGCTTGCAGCAGCACCTTGGTGTGTTTTCTGTGTTCTCCAAGTGAAAATAAGCCTGTCCGGAGCCCGTGGTAGCTCCAGCTGCTTTGGAACACATTCTGCCACACTTGCTCTTTCTGCATGTCTCTAGCAGCCAGAAAGCGCTGTAAAGCGCTCTTTTCTCGAGAAAAGCAACACTCTGGGAAACCTCTGTAACTTTGCTTGCAGCAGCACCTTGGTGTGTTTTCTGTGTTCTCCAAGTGAAAATAAGCCTGTCCGGAGCCCGTGGTAGCTCCAGCTGCTTTGGAACACATTCTGCCACACTTGCTCTTTCTGCATGTCTCTAGCAGCCAGAAAGCGCTGTAAAGTGCTCTTTTCTCGAGAAAAGCCACACTCAGGGGGACTTCTGTAACTTTGCTTGCAGCAGCACCTTGGTGTGTTTTCTGTGTTCTCCAAGTGAAAAGAAGCCTGTCCGGAGCCCGTGGTAGCTCCAGCTGCTTTGGAACACATTCTGCCACACTTGCTCTTTCTGCATGTCTCTAGCAGCCAGAAAGCGCTGTAAAGCGCTCTTTTCTCGAGAAAAGCAACACTCTGGGAAACCTCTGTAACTTTGCTTGCAGCAGCACCTTGGTGTGTTTTCTGTGTTCTCCAAGTGAAAATAAGCCTGTCCGGAGCCCGTGGTAGCTCCAGCTGCTTTGGAACACATTCTGCCACACTTGCTCTTTCTGCATGTCTCTAGCAGCCAGAAAGCGCTGTAAAGCGCTCTTTTCTCGAGAAAAGCAACACTCTGGGAAACCTCTGTAACTTTGCTTGCAGCAGCACCTTGGTGTGTTTTCTGTGTTCTCCAAGTGAAAATAAGCCTGTGCCGGAGCCCGTGGTAGCTCCAGCTGCTTTGGAACACATTCTGCCACACTTGCTCTTTCTGCATGTCTCTAGCAGCCAGAAAGCGCTGTAAAGCGCTCTTTTCTCGAGAAAAGCAACACTCTGGGAAACCTCTGTAACTTTGCTTGCAGCAGCACCTTGGTGTGTTTTCTGTGTTCTCCAAGTGAAAATAAGCCTGTCCGGAGCCCGTGGTAGCTCCAGCTGCTTTGGAACACATTCTGCCACACTTGCTCTTTCTGCATGTCTCTAGCAGCCAGAAAGCGCTGTAAAGCGCTCTTTTCTCGAGAAAAGCAACACTCTGGGAAACCTCTGTAACTTTGCTTGCAGCAGCACCTTGGTGTGTTTTCTGTGTTCTCCAAGTGAAAAGAAGCCTGTCCGGAGCCCGTGGTAGCTCCAGCTGCTTTGGAACACATTCTGCCACACTTGCTCTTTCTGCATGTCTCTAGCAGCCAGAAAGCGCTGTAAAGCGCTCTTTTCTCGAGAAAAGCAACACTCTGGGAAACCTCTGTAACTTTGCTTGCAGCAGCACCTTGGTGTGTTTTCTGTGTTCTCCAAGTGAAAATAAGCCTGTCCGGAGCCCGTGGTAGCTCCAGCTGCTTTGGAACACATTCTGCCACACTTGCTCTTTCTGCATGTCTCTAGCAGCCAGAAAGCGCTGTAAAGCGCTCTTTTCTCGAGAAAAGCAACACTCTGGGAAACCTCTGTAACTTTGCTTGCAGCAGCACCTTGGTGTGTTTTCTGTGTTCTCCAAGTGAAAAGAAGCCTGTCCGGAGCCCGTGGTAGCTCCAGCTGCTTTGGAACACATTCTGCCACACTTGCTCTTTCTGCATGTCTCTAGCAGCCAGAAAGCGCTGTAAAGCGCTCTTTTCTCGAGAAAAGCAACACTCTGGGAAACCTCTGTAACTTTGCTTGCAGCAGCACCTTGGTGTGTTTTCTGTGTTCTCCAAGTGAAAATAAGCCTGTCCGGAGCCCGTGGTAGCTCCAGCTGCTTTGGAACACATTCTGCCACACTTGCTCTTTCTGCATGTCTCTAGCAGCCAGAAAGCGCTGTAAAGCGCTCTTTTCTCGAGAAAAGCAACACTCTGGGAAACCTCTGTAACTTTGCTTGCAGCAGCACCTTGGTGTGTTTTCTGTGTTCTCCAAGTGAAAATAAGCCTGTCCGGAGCCCGTGGTAGCTCCAGCTGCTTTGGAACACATTCTGCCACACTTGCTCTTTCTGCATGTCTCTAGCAGCCAGAAAGCGCTGTAAAGCGCTCTTTTCTCGAGAAAAGCAACACTCTGGGAAACCTCTGTAACTTTGCTTGCAGCAGCACCTTGGTGTGTTTTCTGTGTTCTCCAAGTGAAAAGAAGCCTGTCCGGAGCCCGTGGTAGCTCCAGCTGCTTTGGAACACATTCTGCCACACTTGCTCTTTCTGCATGTCTCTAGCAGCCAGAAAGCGCTGTAAAGCGCTCTTTTCTCGAGAAAAGCAACACTCTGGGAAACCTCTGTAACTTTGCTTGCAGCAGCACCTTGGTGTGTTTTCTGTGTCTCCAAGTGAAAATAAGCCTGTCCGGAGCCCGTGGTAGCTCCAGCTGCTTTGGAACACATTCTGCCACACTTGCTCTTTCTGCATGTCTCTAGCAGCCAGAAAGCGCTGTAAAGCGCTCTTTTCTCGAGAAAAGCAACACTCTGGGAAACCTCTGTAACTTTGCTTGCAGCAGCACCTTGGTGTGTTTTCTGTGTTCTCCAAGTGAAAATAAGCCTGTCCGGAGCCCGTGGTAGCTCCAGCTGCTTTGGAACACATTCTGCCACACTTGCTCTTTCTGCATGTCTCTAGCAGCCAGAAAGCGCTGTAAAGCGCTCTTTTCTCGAAAAAAGCAACACTCTGGGAAACCTCTGTAACTTTGCTTGCAGCAGCACCTTGGTGTGTTTTCTGTGTTCTCCAAGTGAAAATAAGCCTGTCCGGAGCCCGTGGTAGCTCCAGCTGCTTTGGAACACATTCTGCCACACTTGCTCTTTCTGCATGTCTCTAGCAGCCAGAAAGCGCTGTAAAGCGCTCTTTTCTCGAGAAAAGCAACACTCTGGGAAACCTCTGTAACTTTGCTTGCAGCAGCACCTTGGTGTGTTTTCTGTGTTCTCCTAGTGAAAATAAGCCTGTCCGGAGCCCGTGGTAGCTCCAGCTGCTTTGGAACACATTCTGCCACACTTGCTCTTTCTGCATGTCTCTAGCAGCCAGAAAGCGCTGTAAAGCGCTCTTTTCTCGAGAAAAGCAACACTCAGGGGGACTTCTGTAACTTTGCTTGCAGCAGCACCTTGGTGTGTTTTCTGTGTTCTCCAAGTGAAAATAAGCCTGTCCGGAGCCCGTGGTAGCTCCAGCTGCTTTGGAACACATTCTGCCACACTTGCTCTTTCTGCATGTCTCTAGCAGCCAGAAAGCGCTGTAAAGCGCTCTTTTCTCGAGAAAAGCAACACTCAGGGGGACTTGTGTAACTTTGCTTGCAGCAGCACCTTGGTGTGTTTTCTGTGTTCTCCAAGTGAAAATAAGCCTGTCCGGAGCCCGTGGTAGCTCCAGCTGCTTTGGAACACATTCTGCCACACTTGCTCTTTCTGCATGTCTCTAGCAGCCAGAAAGCGCTGTAAAGCGCTCTTTTCTCGAGAAAAGCAACACTCTGGGAAACCTCTGTAACTTTGCTTGCAGCAGCACCTTGGTGTGTTTTCTGTGTTCTCCAAGTGAAAATAAGCCTGTCCGGAGCCCGTGGTAGCTCCAGCTGCTTTGGAACACATTCTGCCACACTTGCTCTTTCTGCATGTCTCTAGCAGCCAGAAAGCGCTGTAAAGCGCTCTTTTCTCGAGAAAAGCAACACTCTGGGAAACCTCTGTAACTTTGCTTGCAGCAGCACCTTGGTGTGTTTTCTGTGTTCTCCAAGTGAAAATAAGCCTGTCCGGAGCCCGTGGTAGCTCCAGCTGCTTTGGAACACATTCTGCCACACTTGCTCTTTCTGCATGTCTCTAGCAGCCAGAAAGCGCTGTAAAGCGCTCTTTTCTCGAGAAAAGCAACACTCAGGGGGACTTGTGTAACTTTGCTTGCAGCAGCACCTTGGTGTGTTTTCTGTGTTCTCCAAGTGAAAATAAGCCTGTCCGGAGCCCGTGGTAGCTCCAGCTGCTTTGGAACACATTCTGCCACACTTGCTCTTTCTGCATGTCTCTAGCAGCCAGAAAGCGCTGTAAAGCGCTCTTTTCTCGAAAAAAGCAACACTCTGGGAAACCTCTGTAACTTTGCTTGCAGCAGCACCTTGGTGTGTTTTCTGTGTTCTCCAAGTGAAAATAAGCCTGTCCGGAGCCCGTGGTAGCTCCAGCTGCTTTGGAACACATTCTGCCACACTTGCTCTTTCTGCATGTCTCTAGCAGCCAGAAAGCGCTGTAAAGCGCTCTTTTCTCGAGAAAAGCAACACTCAGGGGGACTTCTGTAACTTTGCTTGCAGCAGCACCTTGGTGTGTTTTCTGTGTTCTCCAAGTGAAAAGAAGCCTGTCCGGAGCCCGTGGTAGCTCCAGCTGCTTTGGAACACATTCTGCCACACTTGCTCTTTCTGCATGTCTCTAGCAGCCAGAAAGCGCTGTAAAGCGCTCTTTTCTCGAGAAAAGCAACACTCAGGGGGACTTGTGTAACTTTGCTTGCAGCAGCACCTTGGTGTGTTTTCTGTGTTCTCCAAGTGAAAATAAGCCTGTCCGGAGCCCGTGGTAGCTCCAGCTGCTTTGGAACACATTCTGCCACACTTGCTCTTTCTGCATGTCTCTAGCAGCCAGAAAGCGCTGTAAAGCGCTCTTTTCTCGAGAAAAGCAACACTCTGGGAAACCTCTGTAACTTTGCTTGCAGCAGCACCTTGGTGTGTTTTCTGTGTTCTCCAAGTGAAAATAAGCCTGTCCGGAGCCCGTGGTAGCTCCAGCTGCTTTGGAACACATTCTGCCACACTTGCTCTTTCTGCATGTCTCTAGCAGCCAGAAAGCGCTGTAAAGCGCTCTTTTCTCGAGAAAAGCAACACTCTGGGAAACCTCTGTAACTTTGCTTGCAGCAGCACCTTGGTGTGTTTTCTGTGTTCTCCAAGTGAAAATAAGCCTGTCCGGAGCCCGTGGTAGCTCCAGCTGCTTTGGAACACATTCTGCCACACTTGCTCTTTCTGCATGTCTCTAGCAGCCAGAAAGCGCTGTAAAGCGCTCTTTTCTCGAGAAAAGCAACACTCTGGGAAACCTCTGTAACTTTGCTTGCAGCAGCACCTTGGTGTGTTTTCTGTGTTCTCCAAGTGAAAAGAAGCCTGTCCGGAGCCCGTGGTAGCTCCAGCTGCTTTGGAACACATTCTGCCACACTTGCTCTTTCTGCATGTCTCTAGCAGCCAGAAAGCGCTGTAAAGCGCTCTTTTCTCGAGAAAAGCAACACTCTGGGAAACCTCTGTAACTTTGCTTGCAGCAGCACCTTGGTGTGTTTTCTGTGTTCTCCAAGTGAAAATAAGCCTGTCCGGAGCCCGTGGTAGCTCCAGCTGCTTTGGAACACATTCTGCCACACTTGCTCTTTCTGCATGTCTCCAGCAGCCAGAAAGCGCTGTAAAGCGCTCTTTTCTCGAGAAAAGCAACACTCTGGGAAACCTCTGTAACTTTGCTTGCAGCAGCACCTTGGTGTGTTTTCTGTCTTCTCCAAGTGAAAATAAGCCTGTCCGGAGCCCGTGGTAGCTCCAGCTGCTTTGGAACACATTCTGCCACACTTGCTCTTTCTGCATGTCTCTAGCAGCCAGAAAGCGCTGTAAAGCACTCTTTTCTCGAGAAAAGCAACACTCTGGGAAACCTCTGTAACTTTGCTTGCAGCAGCACCTTGGTGGGTTTTCTGTGTTCTCCAAGTGAAAATAAGCCTGTCCGGAGCCCGTGGTAGCTCCAGCTGCTTTGGAACACATTCTGCCACACTTGCTCTTTCTGCATGTCTCTAGCAGCCAGAAAGCGCTGTAAAGCGCTCTTTTCTCGAGAAAAGCAACACTCTGGGAAACCTCTGTAACTTTGCTTGCAGCAGCACCTTGGTGTGTTTTCTGTGTTCTCCAAGTGAAAATAAGCCTGTCCGGAGCCCGTGGTAGCTCCAGCTGCTTTGGAACACATTCTGCCACACTTGCTCTTTCTGCATGTCTCTAGCAGCCAGAAAGCGCTGTAAAGTGCTCTTTTCTCGAGAAAAGCAACACTCAGGGGGACTTGTGTAACTTTGCTTGCAGCAGCACCTTGGTGTGTTTTCTGTGTTCTCCAAGTGAAAATAAGCCTGTCCGGAGCCCGTGGTAGCTCCAGCTGCTTTGGAACACATTCTGCCACACTTGCTCTTTCTGCATGTCTCTAGCAGCCAGAAAGCGCTGTAAAGCGCTCTTTTCTCGAGAAAAGCAACACTCTGGGAAACCTCTGTAACTTTGCTTGCAGCAGCACCTTGGTGTGTTTTCTGTGTTCTCCAAGTGAAAATAAGCCTGTCCGGAGCCCGTGGTAGCTCCAGCTGCTTTGGAACACATTCTGCCACACTTGCTCTTTCTGCATGTCTCTAGCAGCCAGAAAGCGCTGTAAAGTGCTCTTTTCTCGAGAAAAGCCACACTCAGGGGGACTTCTGTAACTTTGCTTGCAGCAGCACCTTGGTGTGTTTTCTGTGTTCTCCAAGTGAAAAGAAGCCTGTCCGGAGCCCGTGGTAGCTCCAGCTGCTTTGGAACACATTCTGCCACACTTGCTCTTTCTGCATGTCTCTAGCAGCCAGAAAGCGCTGTAAAGCGCTCTTTTCTCGAGAAAAGCAACACTCTGGGAAACCTCTGTAACTTTGCTTGCAGCAGCACCTTGGTGTGTTTTCTGTGTTCTCCAAGTGAAAATAAGCCTGTCCGGAGCCCGTGGTAGCTCCAGCTGCTTTGGAACACATTCTGCCACACTTGCTCTTTCTGCATGTCTCTAGCAGCCAGAAAGCGCTGTAAAGCGCTCTTTTCTCGAGAAAAGCAACACTCTGGGAAACCTCTGTAACTTTGCTTGCAGCAGCACCTTGGTGTGTTTTCTGTGTTCTCCAAGTGAAAATAAGCCTGTGCGGAGCCCGTGGTAGCTCCAGCTGCTTTGGAACACATTCTGCCACACTTGCTCTTTCTGCATGTCTCTAGCAGCCAGAAAGCGCTGTAAAGCGCTCTTTTCTCGAGAAAAGCAACACTCTGGGAAACCTCTGTAACTTTGCTTGCAGCAGCACCTTGGTGTGTTTTCTGTGTTCTCCAAGTGAAAATAAGCCTGTCCGGAGCCCGTGGTAGCTCCAGCTGCTTTGGAACACATTCTGCCACACTTGCTCTTTCTGCATGTCTCTAGCAGCCAGAAAGCGCTGTAAAGCGCTCTTTTCTCGAGAAAAGCAACACTCTGGGAAACCTCTGTAACTTTGCTTGCAGCAGCACCTTGGTGTGTTTTCTGTGTTCTCCAAGTGAAAATAAGCCTGTCCGGAGCCCGTGGTAGCTCCAGCTGCTTTGGAACACATTCTGCCACACTTGCTCTTTCTGCATGTCTCTAGCAGCCAGAAAGCGCTGTAAAGCGCTCTTTTCTCGAGAAAAGCAACACTCTGGGAAACCTCTGTAACTTTGCTTGCAGCAGCACCTTGGTGTGTTTTCTGTGTTCTCCAAGTGAAAATAAGCCTGTCCGGAGCCCGTGGTAGCTCCAGCTGCTTTGGAACACATTCTGCCACACTTGCTCTTTCTGCATGTCTCTAGCAGCCAGAAAGCGCTGTAAAGCGCTCTTTTCTCGAGAAAAGCAACACTCTGGGAAACCTCTGTAACTTTGCTTGCAGCAGCACCTTGGTGTGTTTTCTGTGTTCTCCAAGTGAAAAGAAGCCTGTCCGGAGCCCGTGGTAGCTCCAGCTGCTTTGGAACACATTCTGCCACACTTGCTCTTTCTGCATGTCTCTAGCAGCCAGAAAGCGCTGTAAAGCGCTCTTTTCTCGAGAAAAGCAACACTCTGGGAAACCTCTGTAACTTTGCTTGCAGCAGCACCTTGGTGTGTTTTCTGTGTTCTCCAAGTGAAAATAAGCCTGTCCGGAGCCCGTGGTAGCTCCAGCTGCTTTGGAACACATTCTGCCACACTTGCTCTTTCTGCATGTCTCTAGCAGCCAGAAAGCGCTGTAAAGCGCTCTTTTCTCGAGAAAAGCAACACTCTGGGAAACCTCTGTAACTTTGCTTGCAGCAGCACCTTGGTGTGTTTTCTGTGTTCTCCAAGTGAAAATAAGCCTGTCCGGAGCCCGTGGTAGCTCCAGCTGCTTTGGAACACATTCTGCCACACTTGCTCTTTCTGCATGTCTCTAGCAGCCAGAAAGCGCTGTAAAGCGCTCTTTTCTCGAGAAAAGCAACACTCTGGGAAACCTCTGTAACTTTGCTTGCAGCAGCACCTTGGTGTGTTTTCTGTCTTCTCCAAGTGAAAATAAGCCTGTCCGGAGCCCGTGGTAGCTCCAGCTGCTTTGGAACACATTCTGCCACACTTGCTCTTTCTGCATGTCTCTAGCAGCCAGAAAGCGCTGTAAAGCGCTCTTTTCTCGAGAAAAGCAACACTCTGGGAAACCTCTGTAACTTTGCTTGCAGCAGCACCTTGGTGTGTTTTCTGTGTTCTCCAAGTGAAAATAAGCCTGTCCGGAGCCCGTGGTAGCTCCAGCTGCTTTGGAACACATTCTGCCACACTTGCTCTTTCTGCATGTCTCTAGCAGCCAGAAAGCGCTGTAAAGCGCTCTTTTCTCGAGAAAAGCAACACTCTGGGAAACCTCTGTAACTTTGCTTGCAGCAGCACCTTGGTGTGTTTTCTGTGTTCTCCAAGTGAAAATAAGCCTGTCGGGAGCCCGTGGTAGCTCCAGCTGCTTTGGAACACATTCTGCCACACTTGCTCTTTCTGCATGTCTCTAGCAGCCAGAAAGCGCTGTAAAGCGCTCTTTTCTCGAGAAAAGCAACACTCTGGGAAACCTCTGTAACTTTGCTTGCAGCAGCACCTTGGTGTGTTTTCTGTGTTCTCCAAGTGAAAATAAGCCTGTCCGGAGCCCGTGGTAGCTCCAGCTGCTTTGGAACACATTCTGCCACACTTGCTCTTTCTGCATGTCTCTAGCAGCCAGAAAGCGCTGTAAAGCGCTCTTTTCTCGAGAAAAGCAACACTCTGGGAAACCTCTGTAACTTTGCTTGCAGCAGCACCTTGGTGTGTTTTCTGTGTTCTCCAAGTGAAAATAAGCCTGTCGGGAGCCCGTGGTAGCTCCAGCTGCTTTGGAACACATTCTGCCACACTTGCTCTTTCTGCATGTCTCTAGCAGCCAGAAAGCGCTGTAAAGCGCTCTTTTCTCGAGAAAAGCAACACTCTGGGAAACCTCTGTAACTTTGCTTGCAGCAGCACCTTGGTGTGTTTTCTGTGTTCTCCAAGTGAAAATAAGCCTGTCCGGAGCCCGTGGTAGCTCCAGCTGCTTTGGAACACATTCTGCCACACTTGCTCTTTCTGCATGTCTCTAGCAGCCAGAAAGCGCTGTAAAGCGCTCTTTTCTCGAGAAAAGCAACACTCTGGGAAACCTCTGTAACTTTGCTTGCAGCAGCACCTTGGTGTGTTTTCTGTGTTCTCCAAGTGAAAATAAGCCTGTCCGGAGCCCGTGGTAGCTCCAGCTGCTTTGGAACACATTCTGCCACACTTGCTCTTTCTGCATGTCTCTAGCAGCCAGAAAGCGCTGTAAAGCGCTCTTTTCTCGAGAAAAGCAACACTCTGGGAAACCTCTGTAACTTTGCTTGCAGCAGCACCTTGGTGTGTTTTCTGTGTTCTCCAAGTGAAAATAAGCCTGTCCGGAGCCCGTGGTAGCTCCAGCTGCTTTGGAACACATTCTGCCACACTTGCTCTTTCTGCATGTCTCTAGCAGCCAGAAAGCGCTGTAAAGCGCTCTTTTCTCGAGAAAAGCAACACTCTGGGAAACCTCTGTAACTTTGCTTGCAGCAGCACCTTGGTGTGTTTTCTGTGTTCTCCAAGTGAAAATAAGCCTGTCCGGAGCCCGTGGTAGCTCCAGCTGCTTTGGAACACATTCTGCCACACTTGCTCTTTCTGCATGTCTCTAGCAGCCAGAAAGCGCTGTAAAGCGCTCTTTTCTCGAGAAAAGCAACACTCTGGGAAACCTCTGTAACTTTGCTTGCAGCAGCACCTTGGTGTGTTTTCTGTGTTCTCCAAGTGAAAATAAGCCTGTCCGGAGCCCGTGGTAGCTCCAGCTGCTTTGGAACACATTCTGCCACACTTGCTCTTTCTGCATGTCTCTAGCAGCCAGAAAGCGCTGTAAAGCGCTCTTTTCTCGAGAAAAGCAACACTCTGGGAAACCTCTGTAACTTTGCTTGCAGCAGCACCTTGGTGTGTTTTCTGTGTTCTCCAAGTGAAAATAAGCCTGTCCGGAGCCCGTGGTAGCTCCAGCTGCTTTGGAACACATTCTGCCACACTTGCTCTTTCTGCATGTCTCTAGCAGCCAGAAAGCGCTGTAAAGCGCTCTTTTCTCGAGAAAAGCAACACTCTGGGAAACCTCTGTAACTTTGCTTGCAGCAGCACCTTGGTGTGTTTTCTGTGTTCTCCAAGTGAAAATAAGCCTGTCCGGAGCCCGTGGTAGCTCCAGCTGCTTTGGAACACATTCTGCCACACTTGCTCTTTCTGCATGTCTCTAGCAGCCAGAAAGCGCTGTAAAGCGCTCTTTTCTCGAGAAAAGCAACACTCTGGGAAACCTCTGTAACTTTGCTTGCAGCAGCACCTTGGTGTGTTTTCTGTGTTCTCCAAGTGAAAATAAGCCTGTCCGGAGCCCGTGGTAGCTCCAGCTGCTTTGGAACACATTCTGCCACACTTGCTCTTTCTGCATGTCTCTAGCAGCCAGAAAGCGCTGTAAAGCGCTCTTTTCTCGAGAAAAGCAACACTCTGGGAAACCTCTGTAACTTTGCTTGCAGCAGCACCTTGGTGTGTTTTCTGTGTTCTCCAAGTGAAAATAAGCCTGTCCGGAGCCCGTGGTAGCTCCAGCTGCTTTGGAACACATTCTGCCACACTTGCTCTTTCTGCATGTCTCTAGCAGCCAGAAAGCGCTGTAAAGCGCTCTTTTCTCGAGAAAAGCAACACTCTGGGAAACCTCTGTAACTTTGCTTGCAGCAGCACCTTGGTGTGTTTTCTGTGTTCTCCAAGTGAAAATAAGCCTGTCCGGAGCCCGTGGTAGCTCCAGCTGCTTTGGAACACATTCTGCCACACTTGCTCTTTCTGCATGTCTCTAGCAGCCAGAAAGCGCTGTAAAGCGCTCTTTTCTCGAGAAAAGCAACACTCTGGGAAACCTCTGTAACTTTGCTTGCAGCAGCACCTTGGTGTGTTTTCTGTGTTCTCCAAGTGAAAATAAGCCTGTCCGGAGCCCGTGGTAGCTCCAGCTGCTTTGGAACACATTCTGCCACACTTGCTCTTTCTGCATGTCTCTAGCAGCCAGAAAGCGCTGTAAAGCGCTCTTTTCTCGAGAAAAGCAACACTCTGGGAAACCTCTGTAACTTTGCTTGCAGCAGCACCTTGGTGTGTTTTCTGTGTTCTCCAAGTGAAAATAAGCCTGTCCGGAGCCCGTGGTAGCTCCAGCTGCTTTGGAACACATTCTGCCACACTTGCTCTTTCTGCATGTCTCTAGCAGCCAGAAAGCGCTGTAAAGCGCTCTTTTCTCGAGAAAAGCAACACTCTGGGAAACCTCTGTAACTTTGCTTGCAGCAGCACCTTGGTGTGTTTTCTGTGTTCTCCAAGTGAAAATAAGCCTGTCCGGAGCCCGTGGTAGCTCCAGCTGCTTTGGAACACATTCTGCCACACTTGCTCTTTCTGCATGTCTCTAGCAGCCAGAAAGCGCTGTAAAGCGCTCTTTTCTCGAGAAAAGCAACACTCTGGGAAACCTCTGTAACTTTGCTTGCAGCAGCACCTTGGTGTGTTTTCTGTGTTCTCCAAGTGAAAATAAGCCTGTCCGGAGCCCGTGGTAGCTCCAGCTGCTTTGGAACACATTCTGCCACACTTGCTCTTTCTGCATGTCTCTAGCAGCCAGAAAGCGCTGTAAAGCGCTCTTTTCTCGAGAAAAGCAACACTCTGGGAAACCTCTGTAACTTTGCTTGCAGCAGCACCTTGGTGTGTTTTCTGTGTTCTCCAAGTGAAAATAAGCCTGTCCGGAGCCCGTGGTAGCTCCAGCTGCTTTGGAACACATTCTGCCACACTTGCTCTTTCTGCATGTCTCTAGCAGCCAGAAAGCGCTGTAAAGCGCTCTTTTCTCGAGAAAAGCAACACTCTGGGAAACCTCTGTAACTTTGCTTGCAGCAGCACCTTGGTGTGTTTTCTGTGTTCTCCAAGTGAAAATAAGCCTGTCCGGAGCCCGTGGTAGCTCCAGCTGCTTTGGAACACATTCTGCCACACTTGCTCTTTCTGCATGTCTCTAGCAGCCAGAAAGCGCTGTAAAGCGCTCTTTTCTCGAGAAAAGCAACACTCTGGGAAACCTCTGTAACTTTGCTTGCAGCAGCACCTTGGTGTGTTTTCTGTGTTCTCCAAGTGAAAATAAGCCTGTCCGGAGCCCGTGGTAGCTCCAGCTGCTTTGGAACACATTCTGCCACACTTGCTCTTTCTGCATGTCTCTAGCAGCCAGAAAGCGCTGTAAAGCGCTCTTTTCTCGAGAAAAGCAACACTCTGGGAAACCTCTGTAACTTTGCTTGCAGCAGCACCTTGGTGTGTTTTCTGTGTTCTCCAAGTGAAAATAAGCCTGTCCGGAGCCCGTGGTAGCTCCAGCTGCTTTGGAACACATTCTGCCACACTTGCTCTTTCTGCATGTCTCTAGCAGCCAGAAAGCGCTGTAAAGCGCTCTTTTCTCGAGAAAAGCAACACTCTGGGAAACCTCTGTAACTTTGCTTGCAGCAGCACCTTGGTGTGTTTTCTGTGTTCTCCAAGTGAAAATAAGCCTGTCCGGAGCCCGTGGTAGCTCCAGCTGCTTTGGAACACATTCTGCCACACTTGCTCTTTCTGCATGTCTCTAGCAGCCAGAAAGCGCTGTAAAGCGCTCTTTTCTCGAGAAAAGCAACACTCTGGGAAACCTCTGTAACTTTGCTTGCAGCAGCACCTTGGTGTGTTTTCTGTGTTCTCCAAGTGAAAATAAGCCTGTCCGGAGCCCGTGGTAGCTCCAGCTGCTTTGGAACACATTCTGCCACACTTGCTCTTTCTGCATGTCTCTAGCAGCCAGAAAGCGCTGTAAAGCGCTCTTTTCTCGAGAAAAGCAACACTCTGGGAAACCTCTGTAACTTTGCTTGCAGCAGCACCTTGGTGTGTTTTCTGTGTTCTCCAAGTGAAAATAAGCCTGTCCGGAGCCCGTGGTAGCTCCAGCTGCTTTGGAACACATTCTGCCACACTTGCTCTTTCTGCATGTCTCTAGCAGCCAGAAAGCGCTGTAAAGCGCTCTTTTCTCGAGAAAAGCAACACTCTGGGAAACCTCTGTAACTTTGCTTGCAGCAGCACCTTGGTGTGTTTTCTGTGTTCTCCAAGTGAAAATAAGCCTGTCCGGAGCCCGTGGTAGCTCCAGCTGCTTTGGAACACATTCTGCCACACTTGCTCTTTCTGCATGTCTCTAGCAGCCAGAAAGCGCTGTAAAGCGCTCTTTTCTCGAGAAAAGCAACACTCTGGGAAACCTCTGTAACTTTGCTTGCAGCAGCACCTTGGTGTGTTTTCTGTGTTCTCCAAGTGAAAATAAGCCTGTCCGGAGCCCGTGGTAGCTCCAGCTGCTTTGGAACACATTCTGCCACACTTGCTCTTTCTGCATGTCTCTAGCAGCCAGAAAGCGCTGTAAAGCGCTCTTTTCTCGAGAAAAGCAACACTCTGGGAAACCTCTGTAACTTTGCTTGCAGCAGCACCTTGGTGTGTTTTCTGTGTTCTCCAAGTGAAAATAAGCCTGTCCGGAGCCCGTGGTAGCTCCAGCTGCTTTGGAACACATTCTGCCACACTTGCTCTTTCTGCATGTCTCTAGCAGCCAGAAAGCGCTGTAAAGCGCTCTTTTCTCGAGAAAAGCAACACTCTGGGAAACCTCTGTAACTTTGCTTGCAGCAGCACCTTGGTGTGTTTTCTGTGTTCTCCAAGTGAAAATAAGCCTGTCCGGAGCCCGTGGTAGCTCCAGCTGCTTTGGAACACATTCTGCCACACTTGCTCTTTCTGCATGTCTCTAGCAGCCAGAAAGCGCTGTAAAGCGCTCTTTTCTCGAGAAAAGCAACACTCTGGGAAACCTCTGTAACTTTGCTTGCAGCAGCACCTTGGTGTGTTTTCTGTGTTCTCCAAGTGAAAATAAGCCTGTCCGGAGCCCGTGGTAGCTCCAGCTGCTTTGGAACACATTCTGCCACACTTGCTCTTTCTGCATGTCTCTAGCAGCCAGAAAGCGCTGTAAAGCGCTCTTTTCTCGAGAAAAGCAACACTCTGGGAAACCTCTGTAACTTTGCTTGCAGCAGCACCTTGGTGTGTTTTCTGTGTTCTCCAAGTGAAAATAAGCCTGTCCGGAGCCCGTGGTAGCTCCAGCTGCTTTGGAACACATTCTGCCACACTTGCTCTTTCTGCATGTCTCTAGCAGCCAGAAAGCGCTGTAAAGCGCTCTTTTCTCGAGAAAAGCAACACTCTGGGAAACCTCTGTAACTTTGCTTGCAGCAGCACCTTGGTGTGTTTTCTGTGTTCTCCAAGTGAAAATAAGCCTGTCCGGAGCCCGTGGTAGCTCCAGCTGCTTTGGAACACATTCTGCCACACTTGCTCTTTCTGCATGTCTCTAGCAGCCAGAAAGCGCTGTAAAGCGCTCTTTTCTCGAGAAAAGCAACACTCTGGGAAACCTCTGTAACTTTGCTTGCAGCAGCACCTTGGTGTGTTTTCTGTGTTCTCCAAGTGAAAATAAGCCTGTCCGGAGCCCGTGGTAGCTCCAGCTGCTTTGGAACACATTCTGCCACACTTGCTCTTTCTGCATGTCTCTAGCAGCCAGAAAGCGCTGTAAAGCGCTCTTTTCTCGAGAAAAGCAACACTCTGGGAAACCTCTGTAACTTTGCTTGCAGCAGCACCTTGGTGTGTTTTCTGTGTTACTCCAAGTGAAAATAAGCCTGTGCGGAGCCCGTGGTAGCTCCAGCTGCTTTGGAACACATCTGCCACACGGTGTGTTTTCTGTGTTATACTCAGTGGATAAAATAAGCCTTGGGGAGCCCTGGTAGCTCCAGCTGCTTGGAACCTGTAATGCGCTCTTTTTCTCGAAATAGCAACACTCTGGGAAACTCTCTGTAACTTACTTGCAGCACACCTTGGTGTGTTTTCTGTT